>NC_091289.1:191138211-191440961 GCF_032444005.1 Ranitomeya imitator | reverse complement strand
AATCCGCTGCGGATCCGCAGCAAAATCCGCAAAGTGTGAATATAGCCATACACTACAAGAACCAAGTATCCAGTCAGCCTGTATAGAAACAATTGGTGGTGGCAGCGAGTAATTCTTGGGTTATGGTGGAGTTAGCAGTGGCCATTCCAGAGTATATATATGAAATGTAACTCCAAACCCATCACCAAAATTATTTCAGATCCTAAGGTCCACGTTCATGTTGGAAATCTCCCCTGACTCCCACATACAGGAATGTTCGGCCAAGTGCTCACGTGTTTGTTCTGAGAGAGCCACTGACGTGGGGTGAGGGGAATGGGGCAGAGGGGCAGCAAAGTCTGTGTGGTTGTGACAAAATTTGTTTAGAGGATAACCCTTTAATTCAGACCAAATTTTCAAATGATTCCAGACCCTCTAAACAGGGTTGGAGTTCCCCTTTAAGAGCAGGGCAAGTTTCCTGTGGGTCGTGTAACCTGCTCCTATGCTTTATTACATAATTATGTATAGTCAGATGATATTTTTCTGGAGATTTATAAAGTATAATAAAACGGCTCCAATATTCTCCTGATTTTGGGAGTCATAACTAGGATTTTATTTTCCAGCTGTTTGGTATAATTAAAACATTAATCTGTGTTATTTATTATCCACAGGAAACATTTACCACCGAGAAATAACAAATAATAGAAAACCCAATTATCAGATTAAAATTAAAGTTAATAGTGAACACAAGAAAATCCACAAGAAATGATTATATGACAATTTATTACTAATCCATTGCGCTTCTAATCTGGAGAGATTGATGGATCTTTATAGGTCATTGTGAACCCTAGAACATAACCCCTTCCAATCCATGAGTTATATATTCATCCATAATGGGTACATACTGTATATATGTCAGGGTAAAAGATAAACCATTCTGCACCAGGTGGGAGACACTTTTGCAAAGCAACTCTGTGTTCAGGTGGGATTGCCTTCTATGATATCAATATATTCTATTTTATCATTTTCTTAGTTTGGTTAATTTACAGCTATTATTGCATAATAAAATATAGGTTTATGTAAAAAGAAGAAAAAATAAACTAAGATTGAAAAATTCTTATGCTTCCTACCTACAGATGCCACAAGGGGGAGCTCTCTGCAGACAATATTCACAATATGAATTTCTATGCAGTTAGCTCCCCCTGGTGGCAGCCGGCATTAATACCGTCCTGATACATCTGATTGCAACCAGTATCAAATTTGATCAAGATTGAAAGGGATTGTCTATCGTTTAGATCAATTGTCTTTTTTTTTCACATAGATGCATCTATTTGTGGTTAAAAATAAGTTTTGCAAATGAGTTTCATTAACAATTTTGCACCGTTTGGCTTTTACAGTCCCTTTGATTTTCTGCACAAACAACTTTGATGTGGTCTGAGAGGGTCCCAGAAATAAAAAATAAAAAACAGATAAAAGAGTTCCAAACTTTCCAGTAAGACCTTCAGAAGGAGCTCACTGATGGATTCTCAGTTAACTCATTTTGCATGCAACTATGGACAGTGCAGCACAGAGGCTGCAGAAGGCAAACTTTTTTTTTTAATGGAAGCCAATTGCAAAAATGATTTCAGCGCTAATTGCATGCATTTCGGGGGGAAGTGGGTTGTCTCCAAAGGGAGCCTGAGGTTTAACCCTTTAAATGCTGTAATCAAGCATAAACACATTAGCTCCATATATCACCCCCTTGCACTACAAATGTATGGTGCTAATGGGTTGTCAAGGAAATCAGGGGCCTAATTAGTGCCCCATCCCCCCTAAGATTTCCATTTACACCTACTAGTTCTTCCTAGAGACATGATTCACTGCAATCGAGAAGTATCACCGAATATTGTATCAGCGATCAAGCTCACACGTGATCGAGAGACGTCTAGTGGGATTTATAACTGCAAAGAAAATGGCTGAAAATAATTTAGAAAATAAAAAAGGAACAAAAAAGTTATGTCGAAAGTGAAAAAAGTGAAAAAAAAAAGTGCAGATAATTGCTGTAATCGCTCCCGAAATAATAAGGCTATTATGTTATTTATCCAACTCAATAAATGGCGTAATATAAGGAATAAAACTGTCAGATCCGCTGGTTTCTTGCTTATTCCTCTTGCCAAACATTGGAATAAAAAGTGATGAAAAAGCCGTATAAAAATGTCATCTCATCCCACAAAAAGAAAAATGACCTGTTATTCTACAAAAATAGTAAAAACAATAAAAATAAAACTGTATCAATGTAGTATCTGCAAAAGATGTAAAAAGCTTGTTATAGTCACGCAAAAAAGGGGGAAAAAAAGAGAAAAAAGGGGGAATCACTCTACCCATAAAAAAAACAAACCTTTGATAAAGAAATAAAAAATGTATAGTTTTTCGCAGGCGAGGATGAAAGAAATGAAAAACTTCATCCATGGAGGACAAAACTTTTAAAAAGTTTTTTTTTGACCAGCTGTGCCATTATACCATTAGGCTGCGGCCAAAAGTCCCTCTATGTCCCGGCTGCATCGCAGCGTAATAATGCATCGCAGCGTAATAATTCATCGAAGTGTAATAATGCATCGCAGCGTAATAATTCATCGAAGTGTAATAATGCATCGCAGCGTAATAATTCATCGAAGTGTAATAATGCATCGCAGCGTAATAATTCATCGAACTGTAATAATGCATTGCAGCGTAATAATGCACTGCAGCGTAATAATGCATCACAGCTTAATAATGCATCGCAGTGTAATAATGCATCGGAGTGTAATAATGCATCGCAGCGTAATAATGCATCGTAGTGTAATAATGCATCGCAGCGTAATAATTAATCGAAGTGTAATAATGCATCGCAGCGTCATAATGCATCGCAGCGTAATAATGCATAGCAACGTCATAATGCATCGCAGCGTCATAATGCATCTCAGTGTAATAATGCATAGCATCGTAATAATGCATTGCAGTGTAATAATGCATTGCAGCGTCGTAATGTATCTCAGTGTAATAATGCATCGCAGCGTAATAAAGCATCGCAATGTAATAATGCATCGCAGCATAATAATGCATCTCAGCATAATAATGCATCGCAGTGTAATAATACATGGCAGCGTCATAATGTATCTCAGTGTAATAATGCATCGCAGCATAATAATGCATCACAATGTAATAATGCATCGCAGCATAATAATGCATCTCAACGTAATAATGCATCGCAGTGTAATAATACATGGCAGCGTCATAATGTATCTCAGTGTAATAATGCATCGCAGCGTAATAATGCATCACAGCGTAATACTGCATCACAGCCTCATATTGCATCGCTTTTAATAATGCATGGCAGTGTAATAATGCATTGCAGTGTAATAATGCATCACAGTGTAATAATGCATCGCAGCGTAATAATGCATCGTAGTGTAATAATGGATCGGAGTGTAATAATGCATTGCAGCGTAATAATGCATCGCAGCGTAATAATGCATCGCAGTGTAATAATGCATCACAGCGTAATAATGCATCACAGCGTAATAATGCATCACAGCCTCATATTGCATCGCAGTGTAATAATGCATCACAGCGTAATAATGCATCGCAGTGTAATAATGCATCACAGCGTAATAATGCATCACAGCGTAATAATGCATCACAGCCTCATATTGCATCGCAGCGTAATAATGCATCGTAGTGTAATAATGTATCGGAGTGTAATAATTCATCGCGGCGTAATAATGCATCGAAGGGTAATAATGCATTGCAGTGTCATATTGCATCGCAGTGTAATAATGCATCGCAGCGCAATAATACATCGCAGTGTAATAATGCATCACAGCGTAATAATGCATCACAGCGTAATAATGCATCACAGCCTCATATTGCATCGCAGCGTAATAATGCATCGTAGTGTAATAATGTATCGGAGTGTAATAATTCATCGCGGCGTAATAATGCATCGAAGGGTAATAATGCATTGCAGTGTCATATTGCATCGCAGTGTAATAATGCATCGCAGCGCAATAATGCATCGCAGCGTAATAATGCATCGTAGTGTAATAATGTATCGGAGTGTAATAATTCATCGCGGCGTAATAATGCATCGAAGGGTAATAATGCATTGCAGTGTCATATTGCATCGCAGTGTAATAATGCATCGCAGCGCAATAATGCATCGCAGGGTAATAATGCATCGCAGCGTCATATTGCATAGATTTTAATAATGCATTGCAGCGTAATAATGCATCGCAGCGTAATAATTCATCGAAGTGTAATAATGCATCGCAGCGTCATAATGCATCGCAGCGTAATAATGCATAGCAACGTCATAATGCATCGCAGCGTCATAATGCATCTCAGTGTAATAATGCATAGCATCGTAATAATGCATTGCAGTGTAATAATGCATTGCAGCGTCGTAATGTATCTCAGTGTAATAATGCATCGCAGCGTAATAAAGCATCGCAATGTAATAATGCATCGCAGCATAATAATGCATCTCAGCATAATAATGCATCGCAGTGTAATAATACATGGCAGCGTCATAATGTATCTCAGTGTAATAATGCATCGCAGCGTAATAATGCATCACAATGTAATAATGCATCGCAGCATAATAATGCATCTCAACGTAATAATGCATCGCAGTGTAATAATACATGGCAGCGTCATAATGTATCTCAGTGTAATAATGCATCGCAGCGTAATAATGCATCACAGCGTAATACTGCATCACAGCCTCATATTGCATCGCTTTTAATAATGCATGGCAGTGTAATAATGCATTGCAGTGTAATAATGCATCACAGTGTAATAATGCATCGCAGCGTAATAATGCATCGTAGTGTAATAATGGATCGGAGTGTAATAATGCATTGCAGCGTAATAATGCATCGCAGCGTAATAATGCATCGCAGTGTAATAATGCATCACAGCGTAATAATGCATCACAGCGTAATAATGCATCACAGCCTCATATTGCATCGCAGTGTAATAATGCATCACAGCGTAATAATGCATCGCAGTGTAATAATGCATCACAGCGTAATAATGCATCACAGCCTCATATTGCATCGCAGTGTAATAATGCATCACAGCGTAATAATGCATCGCAGTGTAATAATGCATCACAGCGTAATAATGCATCACAGCGTAATAATGCATCACAGCCTCATATTGCATCGCAGCGTAATAATGCATCGTAGTGTAATAATGTATCGGAGTGTAATAATTCATCGCGGCGTAATAATGCATCGAAGGGTAATAATGCATTGCAGTGTCATATTGCATCGCAGTGTAATAATGCATCGCAGCGCAATAATACATCGCAGTGTAATAATGCATCACAGCGTAATAATGCATCACAGCGTAATAATGCATCACAGCCTCATATTGCATCGCAGCGTAATAATGCATCGTAGTGTAATAATGTATCGGAGTGTAATAATTCATCGCGGCGTAATAATGCATCGAAGGGTAATAATGCATTGCAGTGTCATATTGCATCGCAGTGTAATAATGCATCGCAGCGCAATAATGCATCGCAGCGTAATAATGCATCGTAGTGTAATAATGTATCGGAGTGTAATAATTCATCGCGGCGTAATAATGCATCGAAGGGTAATAATGCATTGCAGTGTCATATTGCATCGCAGTGTAATAATGCATCGCAGCGCAATAATGCATCGCAGGGTAATAATGCATCGCAGCGTCATATTGCATAGATTTTAATAATGCATTGCAGCGTAATAATGCATCGCAGCGTAATAATTCATCGAAGTGTAATAATGCATCGCAGCGTCATAATGCATCGCAGCGTAATAATGCATAGCAACGTCATAATGCATCGCAGCGTCATAATGCATCTCAGTGTAATAATGCATAGCATCGTAATAATGCATTGCAGTGTAATAATGCATTGCAGCGTCGTAATGTATCTCAGTGTAATAATGCATCGCAGCGTAATAAAGCATCGCAATGTAATAATGCATCGCAGCATAATAATGCATCTCAGCATAATAATGCATCGCAGTGTAATAATACATGGCAGCGTCATAATGTATCTCAGTGTAATAATGCATCGCAGCGTAATAATGCATCACAATGTAATAATGCATCGCAGCATAATAATGCATCTCAACGTAATAATGCATCGCAGTGTAATAATACATGGCAGCGTCATAATGTATCTCAGTGTAATAATGCATCGCAGCGTAATAATGCATCACAGCGTAATACTGCATCACAGCCTCATATTGCATCCCTTTTAATAATGCATGGCAGTGTAATAATGCATTGCAGTGTAATAATGCATCACAGTGTAATAATGCATCGCAGCGTAATAATGCATCGTAGTGTAATAATGGATCGGAGTGTAATAATGCATTGCAGCGTAATAATGCATCGCAGCGTAATAATGCATCGCAGTGTAATAATGCATCACAGCGTAATAATGCATCACAGCGTAATAATGCATCACAGCCTCATATTGCATCGCAGTGTAATAATGCATCACAGCGTAATAATGCATCGCAGTGTAATAATGCATCACAGCGTAATAATGCATCACAGCGTAATAATGCATCACAGCCTCATATTGCATCGCAGCGTAATAATGCATCGTAGTGTAATAATGTATCGGAGTGTAATAATTCATCGCGGCGTAATAATGCATCGAAGGGTAATAATGCATTGCAGTGTCATATTGCATCGCAGTGTAATAATGCATCGCAGCGCAATAATGCATCGCAGGGTAATAATGCATCGCAGCGTCATATTGCATCGATTTTAATAATGCATTGCAGCGTAATAATGCATCGGAGTGTAATAATGCATTGCAGCATCATAATGCAGGCGAACGAGGTCACATTTCAACCCCGAAAGAAAAATCCAGCCGGATCCGACTTTTTTGCGACTTACTTCTCACAATGCGGCTCCGAAAAAAGCCATTAAATCTCCCATAACTGTACAATAATAGCTCAGATTTATCATAATTATACGGCCACTGAAGATCATTGGAGAGAAGTGAAGTGAAAACTTAGAGCTGGAAATTACAAACAAGTCATCAATTATTAAAAGAAAACTCCACATAAACGAGATAATTAATTCTCATACAGAGCAGATCTGCAAGAAATAACATCCAGAGATTCATAATATTATACAACGTGACATCTGCTGCTATTATTATGGGTGTATAGAAATCTCTGTCCTGTGGGAATGGCGCCCCCCACAGGCAAAACCTTTATTTACCTCCCATTATAGAATGTTGATCTAGAACTATGTTGCATGAAATAAAGGGATTATCAGGTTCTTTATCCCTTTAAGGCTGCCGTCACACTATCAGTATTTGGTCAGTATTTTACATCAGTATTTGTAGCCAAAACCAGGAGTGGGTGATAAATACAGAAGTGGTGCATATGTTTCTATTATACTTTTCCTCTATTTGTTCCACTCCTGGTTTTGGCTACAAATACTGATGAAAAATACTGACCAAATACTGATAGTGTGACGGCAGCCTAAGGCGATGTTCCCACAATGAGATTTTGGTGATTTTTTTTTTAAACTGCATATTTAGCCTACGGGAAGTGGGCTTTTTTTTTTCATTTTGTTAATTTTTCCCCTCTCTTGTAGCCATATGAGGGCTTGTTATTTGCAGGAGGAGTTGTAGTTTTAAATGACGCCATTAACCTTACCTTATAATAAACTGAAAAATTAAAAAAAAAAATCAAAGTGCGGTGAAATGGTGAAAAAAATACAATTCTGACCTTTTTGGTAGGCTGTTATATATATAAATGTGTAATATAAATGCTAATAATAATAATACAATATGATATAAATAATAATAAAATCTGTAATATAAATAATAATATGATATCTAATGTAAATAATATGAATAATAATCATGTATTCTATTGTATAAATAATAATATGATGTACAATGCAAATAATAATATGTAAATAATAATAATAATATAATGTAATATATTTATATTTTGCAATTTTCTGAGACCTGTTTTCTGTTGATGGAGCCGGGCGAGGTCTTATTTTTGCGTGCCGAGCCGTAATTTCTAATGGTACAATTATAGATTACATAAAATGTTTTAATTGCATTTTGGGGGGGGGGGGGGGGGGGAGGAGGTCTACTGGAAATTTTAGCATGAGGGGAGAGTTGTCAATGGGCGCACAAACAGATCCCACTGGATGGTGCCACTTTTATGCCTCTATTGAGGGTTGAGCAGCCGTGATCAGAGTTGGCTCAGATCACTGTGGTTAGAGGCAGACGCTCGCTGTATTACACAGCCGACACCTGCGCTGCTCTTGAGCCCGCTCCATACACTGTGACCTGCTGCGTGTCGGAGCGTGAAGGGGTCCGTAGCCGATCAATATGAGAGCGGTGGGGTCTGATCATCAGCGCTCTAGGCAGTGTTTTATTGGTGCCCTCCTGACACCCGGTACCCAGGATGTATACCCACACCTTGTGTGGCTCGGGTGTATTATCCGCCCGCCGGGCGTTTCCTTACAGAGCTGCGGGCTGACACCGTCCGCTCTACGCTTTGTCACGTTTCTGTGCATTTCTCTGGAATGAGTTATCCTGAGATCATGACATTATTGGGGTCTGGACAATGTAGCAGGTTGGAAAGTCGCCAGATTGCAGCGAGTTCTGCTGAAATGTGATCCGGAAACTAGCGAGGCCGAACAGACGCTTCATATTGTCAGGGGGGGTTATAGAAAGTGAAGAAGACCTAGAAAGTCGCCCATGGTCCATCCATCGCTCCCTATCACTCGGGGCATGAGAGTGGCACAGATACTGCCCCTTATAAATACTTAGCCCCATGGGGCACATATCATGGTAGCCCCCCGTCTATACTCCTGCCATTGAGAATTGCTCCATTTTTCCCAATAATCAGTGGCGGTCTGAGCCCGGGGACCCCTGCACGTCAGCTTCTATGTTTGTCTAGGCACAGAGATATTTCCATATATGCCCCTTAATTCATCTAAATAATCGAGGTGCCAGGGTTGCATTGGGACCTTCCTCATTTATTCTTCCTGAAAATATAAAAATACCATGATGACTATTGAGCAGAAGAACAGAATTGTTAAGAAGAATGCTCCAGAACTGATATTTTATGAAGAATGTAAATATTTACAAAAAGAGACAAGTTTGGGAAAAATGACACATTCCCAAAAATGTATTCTGAGATGTGTCCGGACACGGTCTGGCACTGGATATAGGGCTAATCGGTAAAACCCATTTGTCAAATTATTCATACATTTCCGAGATCCGAGTAACAGCATAATGCAAAGTGTTTTAATAAAAAAAAAAAGTTCCAGATTTGTTATTTTATGATTAACGCCAGTATTAAAAAGAAGACGAGTCAGGAGAGGTGACTTCTCCGCTTTAAAGCCCGGACGAATCCCTCTAAGACCCTTTTAGTTATTAGTGGGTTCATTTACCGTTCTTTACGATGCGTCAGTGATTGTATCACTTTGTTCTACGATCTTTTCTAAACACAAATGGCAAATATTGATTGCCCTGGGAGAATTTATGGTCGGAGTTCCCGTTCCCAGCCGCAATGATCAGCCGTCACTACGACAATATCATTTATAGATGACGATCGGAGACATAACAGTCCGCAGCTTTCCAGGAGTTTGGCAAAAGTTTGACAACGACAGAACCTCATTATGTCTGCAACACCAATTTTAATTATCTGCTGCGTTATTAAACGTCCTTCCTTAATCTCCATCGGCGAGGTCTGTGTCTCATCCACGTCCCAAAAAGCTATAAATGCTACACGCAGCGCACAGAGGAAACATTGCACACAGCCGCTATAAATCCAGGGAACGCACTGCATCAGCTTTTCATGGAAATAAAACATTGGACACGTCCTTATCTTCCTGCTTGGGAAAGAAAGATACAATGACCGAGCTCCTGAGGAATCTGGCGAAACCTCATAAACATCCATAACACCAACTATTAACATAAGCTGTCAAATAAAAATAGAAAACGTGAGAACAAAATATATGGGACAGATCGGCCGAAAGTTAGAATAAGTCTATATGTGTTATGTTTATGGAACACTTCAACTACCTTGTTTGTATCTTTCTGACCTGACAATTTGTGTCACTTTTTCATCGCAGAATTCCATAAAGTTCTAACATTTTTATTTCCATGTAGACAAATGAAAGTTTCTTGTACTTTTAATGGAGCTATTCTCCTGTGCATAAAACTTAATGATCAGATTTTATCAATCTTTCTTTTGTGCTGAAAGAGATACAAAAAGAAAACAGGAATTCTGCATTTATTAAGGTTTATTTTTTTTATGGCTTTCACACACTTTATATATGTATCTTTTGGTCAGCACAGATAAGGTAAGAACAAATGTATCTTTATTTATAGGCATTTTATATTTTATTACTTTTGCATAATAAAAAAAATTAAAGAAACATTAGTTTTTGTCTCTACATTACTGAGAGCCGTCGTTTTTACTATTTCGGCAGATGACTTGTTTTTTTTTGCAGAATTGGTTGCTTTTATTGCTATAATTTCAGTGAACATATAACTTTTTATCGTCTTGTATTCAATTCTTTGTGATATCAATTAAAAACAAAAATTATGCTGTTTTTTCATTGTATGGGTTTAATAGTGAAATTAGGTTATAGGTTGAAGCCTTCCGCACATCGCAATACCAATGGTGTCACTTTTTCTTACTTTTTGTTTTTATTTTTCTACACTTTTTATACTTTTATAATTTTTAGATGGTAAAAAATATATATAGTGTTTTTTTAGAGGAATTGTATTCATTATTATCTCTTTAATATTTTTAAATTAAAAAAAAACTTTTTTTTAATTCACTTTTACTTTTGGAGGATGTGAACTTTTATAAGCCTGATTGTTGTTTTTTTTTTTTTTTTAAATCCCTAAAAAGAATGTAATCCCTTGATATTAAGCAGATCACAAAGTGTCCCCTTCTGGGATCCCTAGTGATCAGCTGTGATCTGTTTAGAATTTTGGCAGTAAGAGTTAAATTTCCCTGCAGTGCCCCCACAGGGAAAAAGATGTATTGCACAGTGCCCATTTCTATCAATAGGTTGTCTGTGTATCGCAGGGCAGGACGGGTCCTCCAGAACAAAAGAGATAACTTCTCTCCGCTCAGGGCCAAAAATAAGGGGTCTGAACAGAGGACCCCCCATATGTAACTCAGAATTCACTGCATTAAATGAGTTTTCTAAACTGGACAACCCCCTAAGGGCCAAGCCAATTTTGACCTGAAGGACTAAAAAAAATATTCTTTGCACCTTTGCATAAGACTTATTAACCCCTTACATGCAATCTGAAGTCACCACTTCCTACAGAATCTACAGGAATCAGGATATTAATTTACCCTTTACATAGTGGGAAAATCAAGGCTGCATTTATATCATTTTGATTGACAGTTGTAATAAAGCTGAAGGCTCAGAGCCACTTATACTTTGTAATGTAATGAATTACATTGTGCACAGGAAAGAATTCTACATCGCGCGCAGAAAATAAAAGTGATGCTACAAAGAGACACAACCGAAGGATCGCTTTGTTGTTGCGATGTGTGTGGTGTAATAAACTCCGAGACAAAGTGTAAACTCACATTTGTAAAGACAATGTAATGCCAAAGTCAGACTCCTGACGCCATCCTTGGATTTGGCCCCCTGACTTGTCAGAAGAGCCAAAGCATCATAGAAAAATCAGAACGAAAATCTTACAGCTCGTTATGAGCGAATCTGCCAAAATCCCAAATCAGCAGTTTGCTTATGTTTGGCCAAGAAAATCAATTTGCATTGAATTTGATACAACTCCATTGTGCTTTATTATGAAGTCTCTGCAAATCCCAGAGCATATTAAACATATTCTTATAGAAAAACATTATAAAAATGACTCCTCAGCTTAACCGCAAGGTTGATTGCTGTTGAGGGGAACTAGAAAAAAAAAAAAAATCTATAAATCTTCAGCAGAGCGAGTGTGAGCGAGCTGAGTGTGGCCTGAGCGTAAGTGTGGACGGCGGTAAGTGTGACTTGTGATTCAGTGACTTTGGAGTCAGGGAGTTTCCAGGGGAGGAATTACTGAATTGCTGTCTGATTTTTATTAATACTTTGTATTTATTTTTTTTTTTTTTATTGAACTGTTCTGTCTGGTGCAATCCCCATTAGGAAATGTGCTCCACGATTGTTAATGCCATCCAGTGCACATCTTGCCACATGTATGCAGTCCTTGAGCAGCCGATCGAGGGTGCATACTGCTGTGCGAGATGTGAGCACGTTGTGCATTTGGAAACCCAGATTCTGACTCTAAATGTGCAGCTGGCAACACTGAGATCCATAGACAATATGGAGAGGAGTCTTCTGCTCACGGAGCAGACGCTCAATGGGACAGATGAGGGGGGGGATGGTGGGATGGAGCTGCAGGACAATGAAGTAGCAAGCTGGGTGACAGTTAGGAAGCGGGGTAGAGGGAAGAGTGCCAGGGAGGCTAGTCCTGATCTGGAACACCCCAATAAGTTTGCTAAGTTGGCAGATGAGGGGGGTGCCAGTACAGGGGTAGCACTGCTGCAGCCAGGCATGTCCTCTGAAAGCCGGAGGAGTGACTGCTCCAGTAAGGAGGGAAATAGGAGAGCAGGGCCGGCCAGACAGGTGCTGGTAGTGGGGGACTCAATTATTAGGGGAACAGATAGGGCAATCTGTCACAAAGACAGGGATCGTCGAACGGTGTGCTGCCTACCTGGCGCTCGAGTCCGACACATCGCTGATCGGGTGGACAGATTACTGGGAGGGGCTGGTGAGGACCCAGCGGTCATGGTGCACATTGGCACTAATGACAAAGTTAGAGGTAGGTGGAAGGTCCTTAAAGATGATTTCAGGGAATTAGGCTGCAAGCTGAAAGCAAGGACCTCCAACGTGGTATTTTCCAAAATACTGCCGGTACCACGTGCCACGCCAGAGAGGCAACGGGAGATTAGGGAGGTTAATAAGTGGCTCAAGAATTGGTGTAGGAAAGAGGGGTTTGGGTTCCTGCAGAACTGGGCCGACTTCTCAGTTGGCTACAGGCTCTACGCTAGGGACGGGCTGCACCTCAATGGGGAGGGTGCAGCTGTGCTGGGGGAGAGAATGGCTAGAAGGTTGGAGGAGTGTTTAAACTAGGAATTGGGGGGGAGGGTATTCATTTTATAGGAGGGGAAGATAGTGCAGACAGAGACCTGGGCACAAATAAGGAAGTTGGGGGTGGCGGTGGCATGGGGGTTGGGGTCAGAACAGTTAATAATTTAAGAAATAGAAGTACAGAGAGGAACATAAAGTGCATGTATACTAATGCCAGAAGCCTCGCCAACAAAATGGACGAATTAGAACTAATGTTGTTGGAGCATAATTATGACATGGTGGGGATATCTGAAACGTGGCTGGATGAGAGCCATGACTGGGCTGTTAACTTGCAGGGCTATAGCCTGTTCAGAAATGACCGTACAGATAAGCGAGGGGGAGGGGTGTGTCTATATGTAAAATCATCCTTAAAACCCATCCTGCGCGATAATATAGGTGAATTTAATGAAAATGTAGAATCCCTGTGGGTGGAGATAAGGGGAGGGGGAAAAAATAATAAATTACTGATAGGGGTTTGTTATAAATCTCCAAAAATAATGGAAGCAATGGAGAATATCCTCGTAAAGCAAATAGATGAAGCTGCGACTCAAGGAGAAGTCATTATTATGGGGGACTTCAACTACCCTGAAATAGATTGGGGAATAGAAACCTGCAGTTCCAGCAAAGGTAATCGGTTTTTGACAATTATGAGAGACAATTACCTTTCACAACTGGTTCAGGACCCAACAAGAAGGGGGGCACTGCTAGACCTAATATTAACCAACAGGCCAGACCGCATATCAAATATAAGGGTTGGGGGTCACTTGGGAAATAGCGATCACAAAATAATAAGTTTTCAAGTATCCTTTAAAAAGATGTGTAGTAGAGGGGTTACAAGGACACTAAACTTCAGGAGGGCAAATTTCCAACGGATGAGAGAGGATCTTGGTGTAATTAACTGGGACAATATCCTGAGACACAAAAATACACAAAGAAAATGGGAGACGTTTATTAGCATCCTGGATAGGACCTGTGCACAGTATATACCGTATGGGAATAAACATACTAGGAATAGGAGGAAACCAATATGGCTAAATAGAGCTGTAAGGGGCGCAATAAGTGACAAAAAGAAAGCATTTAGAGAATTAAAGGAAGTAGGTAGTGAGGAGGCATTAAATAAATACAGAAAATTAAATAAATTCTGTAAAAAGCAAATCAAGGCAGCAAAGATTGAGACAGAGAGACTCATTGCCAGAGAGAGTAAAAATAATCCTAAAATATTCTTTAACTACATAAATAGTAAGAAACTAAAAAATGATAGTGTTGGCCCCCTTAAAAATAGTCTGGGTGAGATGGTGGATGAGGATGAGGAAAAAGCCAATATGCTAAATGACTTTTTTTCATCAGTATTTACACAAGAAAATCCCATGGCAGACAAAATGTCTAGTGATAAAAATTCCCAATTAAATGTCACCTGCTTAACCCAGCGGGAAGTATGGCGGCGTCTAAAAATCACTAAAATTGACAAATCTCCGGGCCCGGATGGGATACACCCTCGAGTACTGCAGGAATTAAGTACAGTCATTGATAGACCATTATTTTTAATCTTTAAAGACTCCATAATAACAGGGTCTGTGCCACAGGACTGGCGTATAGCAAATGTGGTGCCAATATTCAAAAAGGGGACAAAAACTGAACTCGGAAATTATAGGCCAGTAAGCTTAACCTCTACTGTGGGTAAAATACTGGAGGGCATTCTAAGGGATGCTATACTGGAGTATCTGAAGAGGAATAACCTCATGACCCAGTATCAGCACGGGTTTACTAGGGACCGTTCATGTCAGACTAATTTGATCAGTTTCTATGAAGAGGTAAGTTCCAGATTGGACCAAGGGAACCCAGTGGATGTAGTGTATATGGACTTTTCAAAAGCTTTTGATACGGTGCCACACAAAAGGTTGATACATAAAATGAGAATAATGGGGATAGGGGAAAATATGTGCAAGTGGGTTGAGAGCTGGCTCAGGGATAGGAAACAAAGGGTGGTTATTAATGGAGCACACTCGGACTGGGTAGCGGTTAGCAGTGGGGTACCACAGGGGTCAGTATTGGGCCCTCTTCTTTTTAACATATTTATTAATGACCTTGTAGGGGGCATTCAGAGTAGAATTTCAATATTTGCAGATGACACTAAACTCTGCAGGGTAATCAATACAGAGGAGGACAATTTTATATTACAGGATGATTTATGTAAACTAGAAGCTTGGGCTGATAAATGGCAAATGAGCTTTAATGGGGATAAATGTAAGGTCATGCACTTGGGTAGAAGTAATAAGATGTATAATTATGTGCTTAATTCTAAAACTCTGGGCAAAACCGTCAATGAAAAAGAACTGGGTGTATGGGTGGATGACAAACTTAAATTCAGTGGCCAGTGTCAGGCAGCTGCTACAAAGGCAAATAAAATAATGGGATGCATTAAAAGAGGCATAGATGCTCATGAGGAGAACATAATTTTACCTCTATACAAGTCACTAGTTCGACCACACTTAGAATACTGTGCACAGTTCTGGTCTCCGGTGTTTAAGAAAGACATAGCTGAACTGGAGCGGGTGCAGAGAAGAGCGACCAAGGTTATTAGAGGACTGGGGGGTCTGCAATACCAAGATAGGTTATTACACTTGGGGCTATTTAGTTTGGAAAAACGAAGACTAAGGGGTGATCTTATTTTAATGTATAAATATATGAGGGGACAGTACAAAGACCTTTCTGATGATCTTTTTAATCATAGACCTGAAACAGGGACAAGGGGGCATCCTCTGCGGTTGGAGGAAAAAAGGTTTAAGCATAATAACAGACGCGGATTCTTTACTGTAAGAGCAGTGAGACTATGGAACTCTCTGCCGTATGATGTTGTAATGAGTGATTCATTACTTAAATTTAAGAGGGGACTGGATACCTTTCTGGAAAAGTATAATGTTACAGGGTATATACACTAGATTCCTTGATAGGGCGTTGATCCAGGGAACTAGTCTGATTGCCGTATGTGGAGTCGGGAAGGAATTTTTTTCCCCAATGTGGAGCTTACTCTTTGCACATGGGGTTTTTTTGCCTTCCTCTGGATCAACATGTTAGGTTAGGCTATGGGTTGAACTAGATGGACATATAGTCTTCCTTCAACCTTAATAACTATGTAACTATGTAACCGATGCACAGCTTAGCTCAGGTACAGTCGTCTTCTCCCATCTGGTCACTGGTGTGTTTCATATTTCAGCATCTTCCAATGCCTGGCATCTTCAGTGTCTTCCAATGCTTTGCGTCTTCAGTGTCTTCCAATGCCTGGCATCTTCAATGTCTTCCTATCCTTCGCGTCTTCAACATCTTCCAATGCCTGGCATCTTCAGCGTCTTCCAATGTGTGGCATCTTCAGCATCTTCCAGTGCCTGGCATCTTCAGTGTCTTCCAATGCCTCTCATCTTCAGCATCTTCCAATGCGTGGCATCTTCAGTGTCTTCCAATGCCTGACATCTTCAGCATCTTCCAATATCTGTCATCTTCAGCATTTTCCAATGCTTCACGTCTTCAGCATCTTCCAATGCGTAGCATCTTCAGTATCTTCCAATGCCTTGCATCTTCAGCACCTTCCAATGTCTGGCATCTTTAGCATCTCCCAATGCTTTGTGTCTTCAGCATCTTCCAATGCGTGCCATCTTCAGCATCTTCCAATGCCTCTCTTCTTCAGCATCTTCCAACAATGCCTTGGGTCTTCATCATCTTCCAGTGCCACTCATCTTTAGCATCTTCCAATGCCTGGTATCTTCAGCATCTTCCAATACCTGGCATCTTCAGCGTCTTCCAATGCCTGGCATCTTCAGTGTCTTCCAATGCCTCTCATCTTCAGCATCTTCCAATGCCTGGCATCTTCAGCGTCTTCCAATGCCTGGCATCTTCAGTGTCTTCCAATGCCTGGCATCTTCAGCATCTTCCAATGCCTGGCGTCTTCAGCATCTTCCAATGCCTGGCATCTTCAGCGTCTTCCAATGCCTGGCATCTTCAGTGTCTTCCAATGCCTCTCATCTTCAGCATCTTCCAATGCCTGGCATCTTCAGTGTCTTCCAATGCCTCTCATCTTCAGCATCTTCCAATGCCTGGCATCTTTGGAATCTTCCAATACCTGGCATGTTTAGCATCTTCCAATGCCTCGCATCTTCAGCATCTTCCAATGCCTGGAATCTTCAGCATCTTCCAATACCTGGCACCTTCAGTGTCTTCCAATGCCTGGCATCTTCAGCATCTTCCAATGCCTCTCTTCTTCAGCATCTTCCAACAATGCCTTGGGTCTTCATCATCTTCCAGTGCCACTCATCTTTAGCATCTTCCAATGCCTGGTATCTTCAGCATCTTCCAATACCTGGCATCTTAAGTGTCTTCCAATGCCTGGCATCTTCAGTGTCTTCCAATGCCTGGCATCTTCAGCATCTTCCAATGCCTGGCATCTTCAGCGTCTTCCAATGCCTGGCATCTTCAGTGTCTTCCAATGCCTCTCATCTTCAGCATCTTCCAATGCCTGGCATCTTCAGTGTCTTCCAATGCCTCTCATCTTCAGCATCTTCCAATGCCTGGCATCTTTGGAATCTTCCAATACCTGGCATGTTTAGCATCTTCCAATGCCTGGCATCTTCAGCATCTTCCAATGCCTGGAATCTTCAGCATCTTCCAATACCTGGCACCTTCAGTGTCTTCCAATGCCTGGCATCTTCAGTGTCTTCCAATGCCTGGCGTCTTCAGCATCTTCCAATGCCTGGCATCTTCAGCATCTTCCAATGCCTGGCATCTTCAGCATCTTCCAATGCCTGGCATCTTCAGCATCTTCTAATGCCTGGCATCTTCAGCATCTTCCAATGCCTGGCATCTTCAGCATCTTCTAATGCCTGGCATCTTCAGCATCTTCTAATGCCTGGCATCTTCAGCATCTTCTAATGCCTGGAATCTTCAGCAACTTCCAATACTTGGCATCTTCAGTGTCTTCCAATGCCTGGCGTCTTCAGCATCTTCCAATGCCTGGCATCTTCAGCGTCTTCCAATGCCTGGCATCTTCAGTGTCTTCCAATGCCTCTCATCTTCAGCATCTTCCAATGCCTGGCATCTTCAGTGTCTTCCAATGCCTCTCATCTTCAGCATCTTCCAATGCCTGGCATCTTTGGAATCTTCCAATACCTGGCATGTTTAGCATCTTCCAATGCCTCGCATCTTCAGCATCTTCCAATGCCTGGAATCTTCAGCATCTTCCAATACCTGGCACCTTCAGTGTCTTCCAATGCCTGGCATCTTCAGCATCTTCCAATGCCTCTCTTCTTCAGCATCTTCCAACAATGCCTTGGGTCTTCATCATCTTCCAGTGCCACTCATCTTTAGCATCTTCCAATGCCTGGTATCTTCAGCATCTTCCAATACCTGGCATCTTAAGTGTCTTCCAATGCCTGGCATCTTCAGTGTCTTCCAATGCCTGGCATCTTCAGCATCTTCCAATGCCTGGCATCTTCAGCGTCTTCCAATGCCTGGCATCTTCAGTGTCTTCCAATGCCTCTCATCTTCAGCATCTTCCAATGCCTGGCATCTTCAGTGTCTTCCAATGCCTCTCATCTTCAGCATCTTCCAATGCCTGGCATCTTTGGAATCTTCCAATACCTGGCATGTTTAGCATCTTCCAATGCCTGGCATCTTCAGCATCTTCCAATGCCTGGAATCTTCAGCATCTTCCAATACCTGGCACCTTCAGTGTCTTCCAATGCCTGGCATCTTCAGTGTCTTCCAATGCCTGGCGTCTTCAGCATCTTCCAATGCCTGGCATCTTCAGCATCTTCCAATGCCTGGCATCTTCAGCATCTTCCAATGCCTGGCATCTTCAGCATCTTCTAATGCCTGGCATCTTCAGCATCTTCTAATGCCTGGCATCTTCAGCATCTTCTAATGCCTGGAATCTTCAGCAACTTCCAATACTTGGCATCTTCAGTGTCTTCCAATGCCTGGCATCTTCGACGTCTTCCAATGCCTGGCATCTTCCAAATCTTCCAATACCTGTCATCTTCAGTGTCTTACAATGCCTGGCATCTTCAGTGTCTTACAATGCCTGGCATCTTCAGCATCTTCCAATGCCTGGCATCTTCAAAATCTTCCAATACCTGTCATCTTCGACGTCTTCCAATGCCTGGCATCTTCGACGTCTTCCAATGCCTGGCATCTTCAAAATCTTCCAATACCTGTCATCTTCGACGTCTTCCAATGCCTGGCATCTTCGACGTCTTCCAATGCCTGGAATCTTCAGCATCTTCCAATGCTAGGCATCTTCAGCATCTTCCAATGCCTGACATTTTCGACGTCTTCCAATGCCTGGCGTCTTCAGCATCTTCTAATGCCTCTCATCTTCAGCATCTTCCAATGCCTGGCATCTTCAGAGTCTTCCAATGCTTGGAATCGTGAGCGTTTTCCAATACCTGGCATCTCCAATGTCTCTTTGTTTTGATGTTACAGAATTACATACTTTCATGGCCTAATCAATGCAGGAAACACCAAAGATGACCCAAATGAAGACCACACCAATGACCAAATCAAAGGTGAAAGGTGAGAGCCAGGTGAGTATTAATTTTAAAATAAATTAACCTCTTCAAGGCCCTTTTGAATCCAGTAAAATGTCAGCAGTCACTATTCTTCTAGACCCACAAGAATCAAATTACAAAAGAAGATTCTGTAAAATCTGAATATTTTATCAACAAATTAAGTTTGCCTGAAAGTGATTTGCTCATCTCGATTTCCAGAAAAACTAAAATTGTAATTCTTCTTACCGCCTTCGGGGGCACTGCAGGGAAATGTAACTGTTGTTTCAAGGTTCCACACCAATCAGAGTTGATCGCTGTGTATCCGGCGGTGGAACAACCTTTGTTTACCTTACTGGACCATCTTCAATCACAACAGACCTCAATGGTTGTTAAAAAATAATCTTTAAAGTTCTAAGTCAAACATCTAATCCAGCGGATGCTCCCTATATTCCTTGTTTTTTTTTTTTTCTTGGCATCTAAAAGATATTTATGTAACCTCTGGAGTGGATGACACCTGGTTTCTAACACTTAGTCTTAGTTCTGTTCTGTGGACAAGTTTTCTAGATCGCCTTAATATAAATTATCAATAACAGATCAGATGGAGGCGTCTTATGGAAACCATCTGCTCTGTCTGCAGTCCTTGACGTCTCGCTCTCAGCAGAAGGTGGGAGAAGGATTTCCTGTCGGATTATTAATATGGGGACGGCTATTTTTGGTTACTGGCTGTGAACATATCATCATCATAAAAGTAACATAATGAAGGGGACGGGGCCGGAACTGGTGACTTTCCAAAAACTAGGATTAAGAAACATTTACTGTAAGTGCAATGACGGAGACGCACGTGGCATGTGGGATTGTATTACAAAGACAATGAGGACATTGCCCAAATTAATGATCACAGGTACAGATGACAACAGTAATTAGAAGGTTCCTAGTAGAGGCTGCTAATGTGGATGGTTTTATTTCTGGACGATAATTACTATTTACTGATATTCCAGTGTTTTGTAAATGTCCATGCAAAGTTACAATCTGTATTTACAATCATTAAAAACAAAACAGAACAACGTTCCTCCCCATATATGCCTGATCTACGTCTTCACCATCTCTATTATACCCATATGTCTTGCTGTGATGGTCTTCGGTAAGGGACAGGGGCCTCAAACATGTCCCTGGAACAGGGACCCTTGCTATCCCTATCCTGGGGGTACTCTTGAAGGTAGAGAGGCCTGAGTCTCCGACCTTACTATGCTCCTATAAAAACCCTATTCTGTCCCCTCCTCCACCCATCAGGCAAGGGACAGAAATGTAGGAAAACAAGACATAAAAACAAAACAGGGATAACCGAAAACCACTATCATACAAAAGAACAAATCAACAATAGTGAGGAGGATAGGGACAGGGAGGAATAAACTGAATGGGAACAGGGACCAGGAGATAAACACAAACGTACTACAGAAAACTGCAAATAACTACTACAACAACTCTACTCAAACCTCCTATCTTAAGCACACAGCACAGGAAGACAAATCTTTCACCGGCAGGGACAAGAAGGTCTGACCAGTTTATATAGGAAGAGGTAATGACCAGATCAGAAGCAGCTGAAATGGAGCTGCATGGTTCTGACCATCATAGAAAGATTAATTAACCTCTTCAGCACAGGAGGAAACTAAATAAATTTAATATGGGATACAAAGAACACCATCACTAAAGAAGGCTTGCGATTCATTACCCAAAGAGACCGTCTAAGTGCAGGTCTTCCAGGGGGACGTGACACCATCATGACACCATATTAATGGCATATTATGTCCTCTTCTTGGATGTAATAGAGTAGACTGAGAAATATGAGCCCAAAGGTCCCCATCAACATTAGACAAAAGTCCGCCAAGCCTATTGATATCGGTGGGATTTGACGACAGTCATTGTTCCCCTATAGATGATGTTGAAAGGATAAGGATCAGGCACCACCAAATGTTTCCAGCAGCGACTCTGTCCTTTGAAAACACATGAATATCCCGGCAAATTCAATGTTCGAATGAAAAGATCATTGGGCCAAAAGCTATTTAACGGGGTGCCTTTTCTGAGATAATAGGGTCCCTATTCTGAGAATTTGGGAATTATTTTCTATATGTTTTCTGCCACTTTTCAAATTGTCGTTGTTTTTAAACCTTTTTTTGTCCTTAATAGCTTATCGGAATGTATTAGACAAATTGATAAAATGCCGTCGTATTTTGTTGTTGCATCTCACTCCAATTCCTGCCCAGAGTAAAGTTTCTGGAGGAGTTCTCAATTTGGTGCAAACATTTTAAAGTGTTTTGCGACTTTTGGTGCTAATAAGTCGCAAATATTGATTAAAGACAAAAATAAAAGCATTTTCGATGTTGCGCCATTTTCATGGAATGCGTGCATCATTTTGAAGAATTTGTAAAAAAAAAAAAAAAAAGTCAAAACATCCTTTAAAAAATCATAAAATTGAAAACTCCTCCAGGAAGGAGACTGGGGTGAGATGTGTTTGAAAATGTGACATTTGGTAAAATTCACAATTCCTGAGTCTGTCTAAAAACATCTAAATAAGAAAATTTGCATAGGAAAAAAATAAAGACTTAAAAAGGAAAGAAAACTTAAAAAGTGGCACCAAACGTATATAGAGAATAAGACATAAATACCAAAGGCACTAAAAAAGCAGAAATTAATCCACAAAACTGTTGAAACAACAATGATGAATCAGGGCCTTAGTGTTATATAGAAGATTAATATTAAAGGGACTCTGTCACCTGAATTTGGCGGGACTGGTTTTGGGTCATATGGGCGGAGTTTTCGGGTGTTTGATTCACCCTTTCCTTACCCGCTGGCTGCATGCTCGCTGCAATATTGGATTGAAATTCATTCTCTGTCCTCCATAGTACATGCCTGCGCAAGGTAATCTTGCCTTGTGCAGGCGTGTACTACGGAGGACAGAGAATGAACTTCAATCCAATATTGCAGCCAGCATGCAGCCAGCGGGTAAGTAAAGGGTGAATCAAACACCCGAAAACTCCACCCATATGACCCAAAACCAGTCCCGCCAAATTCAGGTGACAGAGTCCCTTTAAAAGACATTTCATCCATGGGAGATTAGGAGACTAAGTTTAGTATGTTGGAGATGCTACAATTTTGGCAGGCTTGGTCAACCATGTAATGTGAATGTGGGCGTCTCAACGTTTCTTTGACAGATGATGTTGAGGAAAAGAAAGATTGAGTAGCTGGAATATCAATGGATCATCTTTTTGCTCAGGGCTAAGATAGTTTCCTGCCAATGGAGACTGACAGTGTCTCTCTAATAGTATTTAGAGGGTAAGTGCTTCTCATATACATTTATTAATAGTCGGTAAAGAATCCATGGCCATAAATGCTGACATCCCATCCATACCCATGTTTTCTAAAGAGCAAATATACCAAATTGAGCAGCAGTGTATTCTTCCTTCCTTCGCACCTATCTCCCCTAGTGCCCAGGGGTGAAGTGATTAGGTTTATGGTGAGAAATCAGGAAGAAATAAATGTAACTAAAAAACATCTGTAAATAAACTTTTGATACAATTTGTTGTGAGTTTATATTTTTAGTACACTTTTTTTTTCTCTGTACATCTGACCCTCTCTATAAACAGGGTAGTTAGATAATTAAAAGCTGGAATATTGCGGTATTATTAATCAGCAGTGAATTGCAGGATACGGTTCCAGGTAACCTGTAATTATCCTACATGCAATGTAGAAGATCGATCTCTTGTGAGGAGGGGCTGACTTCAAGACAAAGGACAACTTGTCTCCGCTGTAAATGGCCCCATAGTACCATCATTTATTGTAACTTCATAAAAATATATACACTATATTTATTGCAAAAAAATCTAAAATTATCATAAAGTGTAATAATTTGAAAACAAATATTAAAAGAATAAAGTATCGAGCACAAAAGAGCTTTCTGTAAAAGTAATCACACAGGTTTTCATCAGACACACAGGTAACATGTGCTTCATGGACCTATCCACTGGCCATCTCCCTACATGCGGGAACCTCTGGGGATGGATAGAGGCCGCAAACAAGCAAAAAGAACGTCCAAAGCGGGAGGAAACAAATGGCTGGCTGAAAAGAAGTCATTGCCATGGGGTAATCTTAAGGAATTGAATGACTGAGTAAAGAACCAGACCACCAGAGATTAAACAGGACTGGAGTAAGTAACTGGAAGCCAAGAACTTATAGAGATGAAGAAGGGAAGATGCCAAAGGCAAAGACCCCAAAGGGGATTCCAGAGAGTCCACGACACTTCTGAGCCCAGGACCTGGAACCCTGAGCAGATGACAACAGAAGATATAAATCATTGCCAACAAAAGGGACATTAACTCTTATTAATGTGCTACTAAATGCAAGCTATTGCTCCCTGTTATCAGCCAATGTAGCTCTAGTTAAGTGAATATTGGATAGGAAGCCCAAAATATTCCCTCTCCTCCTGTGAGCACTGCTTTTTATCACATAGCTCCAGAGCTGAGAATATCCAGACACATCTACATCCATATGTGAGACTGTTATCAGACGCTGGATGTATAACATACAGAAAAGAGGAAAACAGCATATCAGCCATTAGACGGCACGGGGGATTACTGAGAAAATGTCTGTGGTGTGCGATAAAATATGGCAACTGGATTATCTCAATGAGAATAACTGTTTAACTCCATATCAGCATGGGTTTATGAGAAATCGCTCCTGTCAAACCAATCTAATCAGTTTTTATGAAGAGGTAAGCTATAGGCTGGACCACGGTGAGTCATTGGACGTGGTATATCTCGATTTTTCCAAAGCGTTTGATACCGTGCCGCACAAGAGGTTGGTACACAAAATGAGAATGCTTGGTCTGGGGGAAAATGTGTGTAAATGGGTTAGTAACTGGCTTAGTGATAGAAAGCAGAGGGTGGTTATAAATGGTATAGTCTCTAACTGGGTCGCTGTGACCAGTGGGGTACCGCAGGGGTCAGTATTGGGACCTGTTCTCTTCAACATATTCATTAATGATCTGGTAGAAGGTTTACACAGTAAAATATCGATATTTGCAGATGATACAAAACTATGTAAAGCAGTTAATACAAGAGAAGATAGTATTCTGCTACAGATGGATCTGGATAAGTTGGAAACTTGGGCTGAAAGGTGGCAGATGAGGTTTAACAATGATAAATGTAAGGTTATACACATGGGAAGAAGGAATCAATGTCACCATTACACACTGAACGGGAAACCACTGGGTAAATCTGACAGGGAGAAGGACTTGGGGATCCTAGTTAATGATAAACTTACCTGGAGCAGCCAGTGCCAGGCAGCAGCTGCCAAGGCAAACAGGATCATGGGGTGCATTAAAAGAGGTCTGGATACACATGATGAGAGCATTATACTGCCTCTGTACAAATCCCTAGTTAGACCGCACATGGAGTACTGTGTCCAGTTTTGGGCACCGGTGCTCAGGAAGGATATAATGGAACTAGAGAGAGTACAAAGGAGGGCAACAAAATTAATAAAGGGGATGGGAGAACTACAATACCCAGATAGATTAGCGAAATTAGGATTATTTAGTCTAGAAAAAAGACGACTGAGGGGCGATCTAATAACCATGTATAAGTATATAAGGGGACAATACAAATATCTCGCTGAGGATCTGTTTATACCAAGGAAGGTGACGGGCACAAGGGGGCATTCTTTGCGTCTGGAGGAGAGAAGGTTTTTCCACCAACATAGAAGAGGATTCTTTACTGTTAGGGCAGTGAGAATCTGGAATTGCTTGCCTGAGGAGGTGGTGATGGCGAACTCAGTCGAGGGGTTCAAGAGAGGCCTGGATGTCTTCCTGGAGCAGAACAATATTGTATCATACAATTATTAGGTTCTGTAGAAGGACGTAGATCTGGGTATTTATTATGATGGAATATAGGCTGAACTGGATGGACAAATGTCTTTTTTCGGCCTTACTAACTATGTTACTATGTTACTATGTAACATCCCCCCATCCATTACTACAGACAATGGGTGAGATAGATACATAATGGATTATAGATAATAGATAGATAATAGATTATAGATGATAGACAGATAATAGATAGATAATAGATGGATAGATGATATATAGATGATAGATAATAAATAGATAGATGATAGATAGATAGATAGATAGATAATAGATTAATAATAGATAGATAATAGATAGACAATAGATAATAGATGGATTGATGAATAGATAGATAATAGATAGATAATACATAGATAATAAATAGATTGATGAATAGATAGATAATAGATACATAATGATTTATAGATAATAGATAGATAATAGATAGATAGATAGATAGATAGATAGATAATAAGATAATAGATAGATAATAGCTAGATAGATGGATAATAGATAGATAGATAGATAATAAATAGATAATAGATAGATATTGCCCATTTTATGCGCTAAGAAACTTTGCTTTTTTTGTAAGTACATCTTGCTGAGGGACAATGCAGTTGTCCATTGACATTATATGTCTCGGCATTCACAGAGCGCCGCTGTGCTTTTTTATACATACTTTGCAGTCACTACAGCTTGCACCTATTCACACTTGGGAGGTGTTTGTCAGTTTTTTTTTTGCATAGATAGATAGATAGATAGATAGATAGATAGATAGATAGATAGATAGATAGATAGATAGATAGATAGATAATCTTCTAGAGAAATTAAATATTATAATAATTGTCTTCTCATTTTTGCTCTTCTTTTTGGCGCTGTGACGTTCCCGCTCCCGGCGTTGTGACCTCGGTGTTGGGTAATTCTCTCTTTTGTGCTTTATGTGAAGCAGAAGAGAAACATTCATTATAGGATTAATTAATCGGAGAACTACAATCTGTTTCCTAAACTACAGCCCGGCTCCCAGCAACTCACATAATCCCCCGCAATCACTTTCAAAAACGGATAATCCTGATCCTCCAGTGACGGTTACTTGTCATTAACGCTCAAAACCTAGAATTAGTCAAGAACGTTAACACTTATAATAGCAAAGTTCCCCGAATATCTAAGTTATAAGTCAGGACGTGCAGTGCTCAGTGTAAATGAGAAAAGTACGATTATAACCAATATCTCCCTGAACGCAAGAAGAATAAGAATAAGTTGATGCAAAAATGAGCACACCCCTCATCAAAAACTACTACATCTAGTATTTTGTATGTAAAAATCAATAATCAATAACCAGTGGCGCTAGCTTTGCTGGGGTCCGTGCGGCAAATGGTGAGAGAGTACCACCCTTTTGTCACAATATAAAGCCCAATGCAAAGATATATATTTGCGCTCGGATCAACCCTTTATTTGTGCCGGTCAGTGCAATAGTGAAAAATATTTAACTAATGAAAAACGGTCAGGGAGTCTTCACAGCCCGTAGTGGTAGAGTATCAATATAGCGTTAGCTGATGGCAAAGGTTAGATCGCGCTTTGCCTATTCCCCGCGTAGCGGAAAAATCTGAAATGCAGTTTGTGAGGATGACGAGATCCAGGATAGGGCCAAGTCTGTGATGCCAAGAGATGAGAGGATCTGTAATAATAGGGAATGGTCCACTGTGTCAAAGGCAGAGGACAGGTCCAGGAGGAGGAGGACAGAGTAGTGTCGCTTGCTCTTGGCGGATAGTAGGTCATTGGTGACTTTAGTTAGGGCAGTTTCAGTGGAGTGATGGGGTCGGAAGCCAGATTGTAACTGGTCAAAGAGGGAGCAGGAGGAGAGGTGGGAGGACAGTTCAAGATGGACGTGCTGTTCCAGTAATTTTGAGGCATAAGGGAGAAGAGATATCGGGCGATAGCTGGACACAGAGGATGGGTCGAGGGAGGGCTTTTTGAGGATGGGTGTGATCTTGGCATGTTTGAAGGCTGAGGGGAAGACACCTGTTGTGAGTGAGAGGTTGAAGAGGTGTGTTAGAGCTGGGATGAAGACCATGGAAAGGTTAGGGATGAGGTGGGATGGGAGCGGGTCAATCGTGCAGGTGGTGAGATGTGATCTTGACAGGAGGGTGGAGAGCTGATCTGTCATGGTGGAGAAGCTGGTTTTGGAGGAGCAGTGCTGAGCAGCTAAGAAGGGCATTGGGGGCTGCCGGCCAAAGCTTTCTCTGATTGTATCGATCTTCTGTTTAAAGAAGGAGGCAAAGTCTTTAGCAGAAATGAGAGGGGAGGGAGGAGGTGCTGGGGGACGGAGTAGAGAATTGAAGGTGTTGAAAAGCTGTTTAGGGTTGTGAGTCAGGGAGGATATGAGAGATGAGAAGTTTGTTTTGCGGCAGTGAGTGCGGACTTGAAGCTGGCGAGGGACTGCTTGTTTGCAGTGAATTGCTCAGCAGAACGAGATGTCTTCCATCTCCGCACAGCGACCCTGGAAGCCCGTCTCAGTTCTTTGGTCAGGCTGGTCAGCCAGGGCTGTCTGTTGATTGTACGAGTTTTGCTATGCATGATGGGGGCGGCCGAATCGAGTGTTGCTGTTATTGTGGTGTTATAAAAAATGGCAGCAGCATCTGTGTCATGAAAGGAAGTTATGTCTGTAAGAGGGAGAAGGGACTCAGAGAGAGATTGTAAATTGAGGTGTTTGAGATTTCTGCGAGGGTGAGTGAGTTTGTGGAGCGGGGGTTACACACTAGGAGAAGAGAAGGAAGAGAATGTCAGTATGTTGTGGTCAGACAAGGGGAGGGGTGAGTTAGTGAGATTAGTAAGGGAGCAGAGGTGGGTGAAGATGAGGTCCAGCGTATGGCCATCTTTGTGAGTGGCCTCAGAGGACCATTGAGTGAGGCCAAAGGAGGTAGTAAGCGATAAAAGTTTAGAGGAAGCTGAGGTTGAAGTGTCAATGGGGATGTTGAAATCACCCATGATGATAGTGGGGATGTCAGCAGAGAGGAAATGAAGTAGCCAAGTGGTGAGGTGGTCGAGAAAGGTGGAGATGGCTAGTTCTGGGGGGCGGTAGATGACAGACAGCTGGAGGTTGGAGGGGGAGTAGATGCGGATGGAGTGAAACTCAAACAAGGGAAGAGTCGTGGAGGGTGGTAGCTGGATTGGAGTAAAGGAGCAGGTGTCGGAAAGGAGAAAGCCAACTCCTCCACCGCGTTTGTTGCTGGGGCGAGGGGTGTGAGAGAGTTGGAATCCGCCATAGGAGAGCGCAGCTGGAGAGGCCGAGTCAGAGGGGGTGAGCCAGGTTTCAGTGATGCCGAGGAAGGAGAGTTTGTTATTGATAAAGAGGTTGTGGATAAATGATAGTTTATTGCAGACAGAGCGTGCGTTCCATAGTGCTCCAGGTAGGAGGACCGGGGGAGTGGGGGCTGGATGAATGGGTATGAGGTTGTCATGGTTGGGAAAACGTGCAGATGATCGTGGCAGGGGGTTAGAAACGAGTGTGGGGATGTGTTGAGGAGGTTTGAGATTAGGGGATATGTCACCAGAGATGAGGAGCAGATGACAGAGCATTAGAAGGTGGGAGCAGGATAGGACATGATGCGGCTGTGTGTGTCTGGAGAAAAAGGATTGTATGTGGAGGAACATTTCTGTGCAGGAGGTGAGATGGATGGGGAGGATGGAGGGAGAAATGACTAGTTCCTTACTAGGTGGAGGGATTGCAGGAGATTGTAAGAAGGAAAGTAGTATGGGGGAGAAAGAGAAAAGAAACCGAAACATTGTAGTGGTCGGTATTCTGTTACTTCCAGTCAATTCCAGTCCAATTCAGTCTAATTCAAAGTAATTAAAAATACGTAATTTAAAAGATGGAAGTTAAAAGATGAATGGAGCAGACTACGTCTGGAGCAGACGCCTGCATGTGAATATATCCCCAGCTAAGGGCAATATACAGAGACATTCAGGATTCAGGGAGAGCTGGGGACATTCAGTGCACACCTGTGAGAAGAGGAGAACAGCTCGCTAAGATGGTACAGATGATGATGATGATGATGATGATAATAATATTGTAGCAGTGATGAGTGGCCAAATGCATTCTAGAATTTAGTCATAGGAAATCAATGCAATATACAGAGACATTCAGGATTCAGGAAGAGCTGGGGACATTCAGTGCATGCCATAGAAAATCAATGCAATATACAGAGACATTCAGGATTCAGGGAGAGCTGGGGACGTTCAGTGAAAATGACAATGATCCTTTATTATAGAATAGTATACATGGAACATACAGAAACGTAATAGGGAGGAAAATCACAATCAGCTCAAGATAAGAAACACAGGTATTGCATCCTGAAAGAATGGCAGGAAAACACAGAGTCAAGTTGCTAGGTATGGATCACGCTGCTCTTCTGCCTCATACACCAAATTGTGTTTCGCAACTGCATCTTCAGGTGTTTCTTCAGGGAGCGATGATGAAGCCAGCGCGAAACACACAATGTATATTAAGCGATTTATTTAAACTTTTAATTGGACATGTCATGCACTACAGTTCCAATCCACCTTCATCCACTGAATTGTTTTTTTACTATATTAAATCTTAATTTATTACATGACATATTTATTTATGATTTTTTTTTTCTCCTGCTCCTCCGCTTGTTTATGTTGTTGTTATGATCTTGTGTCTTTGTGTTCTATATGTTTTTTATGAATCATACATAGCCAAGGACAACATCTGAAAGGAGTCTGCATGTTCTCCTCCGGTTTCTCCAGTTTCCTCTCACGTTCAAAAGATTGATAGGGAATTTAGATTGTGAGCCCCAATGGGGACAGTGATAATAATGTCTGTAAAGCGCTGCGGAATATAATAACGCTATATAAGCAAAGCATAATAAATAAGTAAATAGCTAATTTGTAAACGATAAAGAATTTGTTATATTTTCATAAATTGATTTGCATATTTGCATTTCTGTCTCTTCTACAGCTTTATGTGTCAGTCTTTACTGATTTCTTGGCATTCTGTTCATGATCCAGTAAGCACAAGATGACTAATTACATAGATTGTAGCAAAGTCTAGTAAGTTCAGCTATAAACCTACAGATAAGGAACGGTGACAGCCGTCAGAGCCGTGTCAGCCCTGCTACATCCGCCTGTTATCTCTGTCCGCATCATGTGCCGGTAATAACAGATTTCACGTTCCGGGCAGCGCTCTTGTCACTGCGCCACCTGTTACGGATCCGCTTTCGTTTCCACGTTCAGATAAACATGCGGCAGAAATCTAAATATTGGTATCAGTTCTGAATATGTAGCACAATGGCGATGTGTGCGCAGCCGGCGGGGAGTCATCAGATAGCGGCGCTGGGGCGGCGGGACGTGCGCTCCTGTGGGAAATACAAGGGCACAGTGCAGTCTGCGGGCCACTCTGAACATGCTGGGGGTTACAGCTTGATGATCTTCCACATTAAGACCCCGCTGCGCTCGCTGCGCCCCTCCACAGCGGCCAGAGATGAGAACCTCTGGGATTAAAATCACGGAATCATCAGGGCAAAGCAAATCAAAATCCATTATAGTTGTAATTAGTCTGTGAGCTGCAAAAGTAAGGAAGTAAACTGAGCCCCTAAAGGTGCAGGACTGACGGACTTGGTGGGGTTTGTCGCTTAAAGGGAACCTGTCACCAGTTTAGTATCCCAACAAATGCCACCACCTCTGCTGCTGTTCTGCATTTCGCAAATGATTACGTTGCCTCCCGACTCCTCAGTACACTTCAAAAATACCTTTTGATTTGGTCACGCGCTGCATTTAATTAAACAAGACTGGTCCGGTCCGCTGGGCGTCCTCCTTGCGGCATCCGCTCCTCCGGCTCTGATTGATGTGGATGACGTGTCCTGCATCATGCACATGGCTGAACGAAGTCTGGAGCCTGCGCAGTAGGGCAGAGCAAAGTGCGCCTGTGCGGCCGTCCATGCTGCTGCGCAGGCACAAGACTTCGTTCAGCCATGTGCATGATGCAGGACACGTCATCCACATCAATCAGAGCCGGAGGACGGCTTTTACTTGCAGAGGAGGATTGGAGGAGGATCGGGGGAGGATCGGAGGAGGATCGGGGGAGGATCGAAGGAGGATCGAAGGAGGATCAGAGGCGGATCGGAGGATGATCAGAAGAGGATCGGAGGAGGATTAGAGGCGGATCGGAGGAATATCGAAGGAGGATCAGAAGAGGATCGGAGGAGGATCAGAGGAGGATCGGAGGAGGATCAGAGGAGGATTGGAGGAGGATCAGAAGAGGATCGGAGGAGGATCGGAGGAGGATCGGAGGAGGATCGGAAGAGGATCGGAGGAGGATTGGAGGAGGATCAGAAGAGGATCGGAGGAGGATCGGAGGAGGAACGAAGGAGGATCTGAAGAGGATCGGAGGAGGATCAGAAGAGGATCGGAGGAGGATCAGAAGAGGATCGGAGGAGGATCAGAAGAGGTTGGGGGAGGATTGGAGGAGGATCAGAAGAGGATCGGGGGAGGATTGGAGGAGGATCAGAAGAGGACCAGAGGAGGATCGGAAGAGGATCGGAGGAGGATCAGAGGAGGATCGAAGGAGAATCAGAGAAGGATCGGAGGAGGATCAGAGGAGGATCAGAAGAGGATCGGAGGAGGATCGGAGGCGGATCGGAAGAGGATCGGAGGAGGATTGGAGGAGGATCAGAAGAGGATTGGAGGAGGATCGGAGGAGGAACGAAGGTGGATTTCAAGAGGTCGGAGGAGGATCGGAGGAGGATCAGAAGAGGATCGGAGGAGGATCAGAAGAGGATCGGAGGAGGATTGGAGGAGGATTAGAAGAGGATTGGAGGAGGATTGGAGGAGGATTAGAAGAGGATCGGAGGAGGATCGGAGGAGGATCAGAAGAGGACCAGAGGAGGATCGGAAGAGGATCGGAAGAGGATCAGAGGAGGATCGAAGGAGGATCAGAGGAGGATCGGAGGAGGATCAGAGGAGGATCGGAGGAGGATCAGAAGAGGATCGGAGGAGGATCGGAGGAGGATCAGAAGAGGATCGGAGGAGGATCAGAAGAGGATCGGAGGAGGATTGGAGGAGGATTAGAAGAGGATTGGAGGAGGATTGGAGGAGGATTAGAAGAGGATCGGAGGAGGATCGGAGGAGAATCAGAAGAGGACCAGAGGAGGATCGGAAGAGGATCAGAAGAGGATCGGAAGAGGATCAGAAGAGGATCAGAGGAGGATCGAAGGAGGATCAGAGGAGGATCGGAGGAGGATCAGAGGAGGATCGGAGGAGGATCAGAAGAGGATCGGAGGAGGATCGGAGGCGGATCGGAGGAGGATCGGAAAAGGATCAGAGGAGCATTGGAGGAGGATCAGAAGAGGATCGGAGGAGGAACGAAGGTGGATTTGAAGAGGTCGGAGGAGGATCAGAGGAGGATCAGAAGATGATCGGAGGAGGATCAGAAGAGGATCGGAGGAGGATTGGAGGAGGATTAGAAGAGGATCGGAGGAGGATTGGAGGAGGATTAGAAGAGGATCGGAGGAGGATCAGAGGAGGATCGGAAGAGGATCAGAGGAGGATCGAAGGAGGATCAGAGGAGGATCGGAGGAGGATCAGAGGAGGATAGGAGGAGGATTGAAGGAGGATCAGAAGAGGATCGGAGGAGGATCGGAGGAGGATCAGAGGAGGATCGGAGGAGGTTCGGAGGATGCCCATTGGTCCAGACCAACCTCATTTAAATACAGCGGGGGACCAAATAAAATGGTATTTTCGAAGTGAACGGGGGGAGTCAGGAGGCAAAGTAATCATTTGAAAAATGCATAACAGCAGAAAAAGGTGCTATATAAAGGATTTTTGTGGATATTGTCAGAGCTGCTGAATAAATGGAAATCCGGACGTATTGATGAAAAGGAATGGTGGTTTTGTTCAAAGTGTTTCGAAGTCTATATATGACTTCTTCCTCAGGAAATACCACACATCATATTTTGGGATTTCCATTTATTCAATAGCGCGGACAATTTCCCCAAAAATCCGTTATATGGTTCCTGATATGGTCAGTCCTTGACCAGTGGATCTGCGGCAGCTGACGTTTACACGCCGTATCAAAGGGGCACCAGGTGAGAAGTTTTCTGAATAACAGATTCTGAAATTGTTGGATAAGACCCTACGTGCGCTTCTTCTCTCCTATAGTTTTTTTTTTGTCAGAGAAAGGTGCTGGCATTTGTTGTTATACTAAACAGCTGGCGGCAGGTTCCCTTTAAAACTCCTCCATAGTCAATTACTTACTCTGAGAATGCGAAATGCGATTCTTCTTAGGAGCGGCACTGACTATATATATACTGTATATATATACACAGGGCCGTATTTAGAGTTTCTGCTGCCCTAGGCACTTTTAGTGCTGCCTCCCCCTCTGGTGAGTATGACACTATCGGCAGTGACTTTGGCAAAAATCGCTGATGTGAAAGTCGCCTTTTGCAGCAGATCCGGCAGTTTTTCCGCATCTGCCGCGTAACAAATCACTTACGGCAACACTGCGTTCGGCCTCATTCATTCCCTATGGGACTTGCGGACATGTGCGGCACTTGCGGTTTTGCCGCGATGCGGCAAATGTGGTACTTGCAGCAATGGAAAAAAACGCTGCTAGCAGTGTTTTTTTGTCTCACCGCAAGTGCAAAACTGCAAGTGCCGCACATGTCCGCAAGCAGCCATCACTACCTGTCCCTGCACCTTCCTAGCTCATCCCTAACCTTCCCTCCCTGACCTAAAACTACACTATAAAGCTTTAGAAAAACAATTTATTACCTGACATATTCCTATGATAATGAGGGCTCCAGGTAACGGCGTAGACCGGGACGGGCAGTCTCCAGGTCTCCATCCTCTCTGTGCACACCCCCAGTCCCTGCCTCACTGCCTGTGCACAGACCTCCCTCCACCAGACCCGGTAATCACCGCTCGCAGTAGCATACCGGCAGAGGTGTATCTAGGGTGTCTGGCATCCCGGGGCAAAGAATCTCCCTTGCCGGTGGACAGCCATGTCAGCACAAGCAGGACTTTAAAAGAAAAAAAAAACTTGCTCAGGTGCCCGCCCCCTGCATCCCGGCGCCCTAGGCACATGCCTTCAAGTACAGCCCTGTATACATACACAGTATATCAGGGGTGTCAAACTGCATTCCTCGAGGGCTGCAAACAGGTCATGTTTTCAGGATTTGCTTGTACTGCACAGGTGATAATTTAATCACCAACTCATTATTTGTGTAGGTGATTCAATTATCACCTGTGCAGTACAAGGAAATCCTGAAAACATGACCTGTTTGTAGCCCTCGAGGAATGCAGTTTGACACCCCTGCAGTATATTACTCTTGCATTTACACATTAAACACTCTACACAATACACATTACACACATATAGGCACATCCATATAAAATGCCCACCTACATGCATATTACACATTACACACATATATCACCTAAAGACATCAGTTGAACTTTCCAGTAGGTTAAAATCTGCAATTTGGGTTCTGTGAATTTTTGCAACTATTCTTTTACTATTATTGCTCCAATACATCAAATATGAAGCATCTTTGCAAATAATAGCGCCCTTACCGTTTTGTGTATACAGCCCAAATGCAGAACTATGTGTGTTTATGGTTTAAGAAGACATATAAGTCCAGTGTTGAACCTGCAGTCACGTCTTACTCCAGTCACGTCTTACTCCAGTCGCTTTATCCTTTCTTCTGTCTTACAGATAGTAGATAAGATTCAGGTAGAGTTGGGCAACGCAAAATTATATGTGCACTTTTTAACCATGTTTGCAAAAGTCTTGACTCCCAGATTGTTGTCATTACTATGAGGATGCAATTTAGGCAACTACTAGACAAATGCAGCACTATGCAGATCAGATTTCTTACTTTTGCAATAGGCTATGGCTGTGGCTGTCATGGCAGCTTCCTTTTTTAAAGGGAACTTGTCACCTGAATTTGGCGGGACCGGTTTTCGGTCATATGGGCGGAGTTTTCGGATGTTTGATTCACCCTTTCCTTACCCGCTGGCCGCAATATTGGATTGAAGTTCATTGTCTGTCCTCCGTAGTACACGCCTGCACAAGGCAATCTTGCCTTGCGCATGCGCAGTATGCTTTGCCCAACTGCGGGGAAAGCCGAAAAGCATTAGTGCGCATGCGCTGGCGCGCTATGTCCCGGAAGTATTTCGCTGTGTTCCTCAGGTTCCTTTCTCTACCTGAGGAGCCATTTGTGATCAATGGATTGCCCAGCTGAGCTGTGACCGCCGCACATTTCTCCTGCAGCGGCCACTACAGGACAGCTGTGGTATTACATGGCGCCCGTTTCAATGTAACAAGCTGTCTAGGCCGAGTCCTCCAACACAGAGTTTGGGATCAAAGTGTTAGACAAAAATCTTTTCTTATGTTTCCAATAAAAGCTCCATCTCACAGTGAAGACTTTAATTTCCCTCCCAAACAAATCAAATGAGCAGTGATGGTCCTCAGTCCCCCATCAGTCCCCCTGGTGTTAAATTCAGTTATTATGTGTCATCTTGGCACAAAGTGACCCAGCCAAATTATCTTCTCTGCGCCTCTGTAACCAGATTTTACTGGAAAATGAGAGCGACCTCTCGTGATTACATCTAATTATTTTACATAACACATCACAGTAGCTAAGATCGAGAACATCATTTATTCAAAAAAGGGAACAAAAAAAACAACAACAAGATGACGGGAAAGGTGCCAACAGATGAGCAAAAGACAGTTCGTGAAAACAAGGCTACCTTAGAAAAAAATCCAGGGAACACGAGGAGTTTGCTTACCTGATATTGCTATACAATGGCAAATAATACTCATGCAGAGCCAACACTATGCAGCCAGTGTAAATCATACTGCCATAGATGCATAAGTAATTCCTCCGCACATTGCATTAACAATACTGACATATTGTGCCCAATATAATGCTTCCAATTCCATATATTGCATAAATAATTCCTCCATACAGTATATGAATTATACTGCCATATTGTGCTCAATATAATGTCATATATTGCTAAAATAATACCTCCATACAATATGTTAATAATACTACCATAGTGTGCCCAATATAATGCTGCCATATATTGCCTAAATAATGCACTCATACAATATATGAATAGCACTAACATATTGTGCCCAATAAAATGTTGCCATATATTGTCTAAATAATGCAAACATACAGCATATGAGTGATACTACCATAGTGTGCGCAATAAAATGCTACCACTATATATTGCCTAAATATTTCCCCCATACAGTATATGAATAATACCGCCATAGTGCACCCAATATAATGCTGCCATATATTGCCTAAATAATGCAAACATACAGTATATAAATGATACTACCATACTGTGCGCAATAAAATGCTACCATATATTGCCTAAATATTTCCCCCATACAGTATATGAATAATACTACCATATTCTGATCAGTATAATGCTGCCGTATGTTGCCTAAATAATGCAAACATACAGTATATGAATGATACTACCATAGTGTGCACAATAAAATGCTACCATATATTGCCTAAATATTTCCCCCATACAGTATATGAATAATACTACCATAGTGCGCCCAATATAATGCTGCCATATATTGCCTAAATAATGCACTCATACAATATATGAATAGCACTAACATATTGTGCCCAATAAAATGTTGACATATATTGTCTAAATAATGCATCCATACAGTATATGAATAATACTACCATATTGTGATCAGTATAATGCTGCCATATGTTGCCAAAATAATAGCTCCATACAATACATTAATAATAGTAGCATATGTGCCCAATATAATAGTGCCATATATTGCTAAAATAACACCTACATACAATACATTATTAATAGTACCATATTGTGCTCAATATAATGCTGCCATATATTGCCTAAATAATACTTTAATATAGTATATGAACAATTCCAGCAAAAAACACAACTGGTATTATAGCAAATGGGCACTCCCCACCTTAATATTACCATACAATAGCAAATCATGTTATCATATGATGCCAACACCATACAGACATGTAGCATTTCAATAATACCGTCAATGCCTACCTAATACCTCCATAAAGTATACAAATTATTTTACCTTTTTTTTGGCAAAATAACACTGCCATTCGATGCTCAAGTGAAATTTCCATAAATTGCTCACATAATACCACCATATATTGCCTAAATAATGCTTCTGTACAATATTGACATAACGTAGCAAATATTGGCCACATAATAGTGTCACTATATAGTGCCCAAATTGTAAGCAGTATCAAAACGATATTACCATACAAAATTTTAATAATTCCCCGAATAGGTAATTAATATCAGACTGGTGGGGGTCCGACACATGACACCCCCCCCCCCCCAGTCAGGATCCATGGCGATGGCGGAATGTATACAGTGTGTAGAGTCGGAGAAGCACAGCGCCATACACTGTGTAGTGGTGGTGCTTGGTACTGCAGCTCAGCTCCCATTGCAGTGAATGTGTCGGGATTATTTTGCATGATGTCATCCATATCATTTCTCATTTAAATGCCCCCCCCCCCCACATTTTCTGCATATATTAGGGTTCACGTGGTAGCCACATTTGGACTTGCCTCATTGAATCAGGACTAATCCACACGTGGAAACTGCAAAATCCACAGCAGAAATCTAAGGTCCAGTCTTGGTTTCCTGCCACAAATTCCCCTATAAATACAAATCGAATTTTGATACAGAAAGAAATGGTGAACATTCCATAAGTTCTGCAATTCCATTTATAGAAGCGAAAACTGGCTGGGATCCGTGCAGGGTCAGAGAGTATCTGCCGAGGTGTATTAGCGTCAAGCTGGGAATGATCTGACATTTCCAAAATAAAAATAATGAGATCACTGGAAAATATTGGAAACTGAACCCTGGAATCAGAGCAAATCAGAAGTGAAAACTTGTCACATAGTGTTTGTCTCTGCTGATTATTTGCTTGAGGGAAAAAGTCCACCATTTAATATCGTGAGATCTTTGCGTCCAGCAGTCTGCGATGATTAGTTTCTTAATATCTTTGTAGCAATCGTAGCTGCATTTCTCAGACACAAAGCTACAAATCCACTGCACAAAAAAACATTAAAATTCCATCTTCCTGTCCTCACCACTAGATGGCGCTGCGCAGCTTACTGCATACAGCTGCATCATTGAGCTCAGTGCATGGTCAGTATGCAGTGAAGAATTATTCATAAGGTTCATCATAGGGACTGACATCAGAATTTCTTTTAAAAAAAATCTCGAATAAGAAAAGGTTGAAAACCTAAAAAATCTAGAGGAAAAAAGTCAATTATTCCCAAACATTGATAATTTCACATAATTCTATATTCATTTATTTTCTCCAATATATCACATGGAAGGCACAGCTAGTCCAGTTAGAGGCTTATTTATTGCGCCGCCCATGTCTAGTCCTCGCTCGCACGTGCAGCAGATGTCAGCTTTACAATATTAGTGCAGACATACAAGGAAAAAGTCAACATCGATCTGTTCAAGTCAATCAATCAGAAAATCAGATCTTCTGCCAAGTCTTGACTACAGACAGATCTCTCGCCAGCTTTTCACGAAGAAGGAAAACCCGCAACTTCTAAGTGTTTAATATAAAATGCAGATAAAGTATTCCCCCCCCCCCACACCTTGTTATATTCAGACAGGTTTTCTACATTATTTAATATTTAGTTGTGTTCTATGATAATCAAAGGCTTAACTGAAAATTCCCTGGTGGTCTGAGGGTCAACTGAAAATTTTTCAGTGTTTTAGGGTAGTGTAAGAGTTAACAGAACATTCCCAGGGCTCTAGAATATTGTAAGGGTTAACTGAAAATGCCCTGGTTGTCCCAGGTAATGAAATGGTTGATTGAAAATCCCCTGGTGGTCTAGGGAAGTGTGAAGGTTAACTGAAAATCCTCTGGTGGTCTAGGGAAGAGTGAAGGTTAACTGAAAATCCCCTGGTGGTCTAGGGAAGTGTGAAGGTTAACTGAAAATCCCCTGGTGGTCTAGGGAAGTGTGAAGGTTAAGTGAAAATCCCCTGGTGGTCTAGGGAAGAGTGAAGGTTAACTGAAAATCCTCTGGTGGTCTAGGGAAGAGTGAAGGTTAACTGAAAATCCCCTGGTGGTCTAGGGAAGTGTGAAGGTTAAGTGAAAATCCCCTGGTGGTCTAGGGAAGAGTGAAGGTTAACTGAAAATCCTCTGGTGGTCTAGGGAAGAGTGAAGGTTAAGTGAAAATCCCCTGGTGGTCTAGGGAAGTGTGAAGGTTAACTGAAAATCCTCTGGTGGTCTAGGGAAGAGTGAAGGTTAACTGAAAATCCCCTGGTGGTCTAGGGAAGTGTGAAGGTTAACTGAAAATCCCCTGGTGGTCTAGGGAACTGTGAAGGTTAAGTGAAAATCCCCTGGTGGTCTAGGGAAGTGTGAAGGTTAACTGAAAATCCTCTGGTGGTCTAGGGAAGAGTGAAGGTTAACTGAAAATCCCCTGGTGGTCTAGGGAAGTGTGAAGGTTAACTGAAAATCCTCTGGTGGTCTAGGGAAGGGTGAAGGTTAACTGAAAATCCTCTGGTGGTCTAGGGAAGTGTGAAGGTTAACTGAAAATCCTCTGGTGGTCTAGGGAAGAGTGAAGGTTAACTGAAAATCCCCTGGTGGTCTAGGGAAGAGTGAAGGTTAACTGAAAATCCCCTGGTGGTCTAGGGAAGTGTGAAAGTTAACTGAAAATCCCCTGGTGGTCTAGGGAAGAGTGAAGATTAACTGAAAATCCCCTGGTGGTCTAGGGAAGAGTGAAGGTTAACTGCAAGTCCCCTGGTGGTCTAGGGAAGTGTGAAGATTAACTGAAAATCCCCTGGTGGTCTAGCGAAGTGTGAAGGTTAACTGAAAATCCTCTGGTGGTCTAGGGAAGTGTGAAGGTTAACTGAAAATCCCCTGGTGGTCTAGGGAAGTGTGAAGGTTAACTGAAAATCCCCTGGTGGTCTAGGGAAGTGTGAAGGTTAACTGAAAATCCCCTAGTGGTCTAGGGAAGTGTGAAGGTTAACTGAAAATCCTCTGGTGGTCTAGCGAAGAGTGAAGGTTAACTGAAAATCCCCTGGTGGTCTAGGGAAGTGTGAAGGTTAAGTGAAAATCCCCTAGTGGTCTAGGGAAGTGTGAAGGTTAACTGAAAATCCTCTGGTGGTCTAGGGAAGGGTGAAGGTTAACTGAAAATCCCCTGGTGGTCTAGGGAAGTGTGAAGGTTAACTGAAAATCCTCTGGTGGTCTAGGGAAGGGTGAAGGTTAACTGAAAATCCTCTGGTGGTCTAGGGAAGTGTGAAGGTTAACTGAAAATCCTCTGGTGGTCTAGGGAAGAGTGAAGGTTAACTGAAAATCCCCTGGTGGTCTAGGGAAGAGTGAAGGTTAACTGAAAATCCCCTGGTGGTCTAGGGAAGTGTGAAAGTTAACTGAAAATCCCCTGGTGGTCTAGGGAAGTGTGAAAGTTAACTGAAAATCCCCTGGTGGTCTAGGGAAGAGTGAAGATTAACTGAAAATCCCCTGGTGGTCTAGGGAAGAGTGAAGGTTAACTGCAAGTCCCCTGGTGGTCTAGGGAAGTGTGAAGATTAACTGAAAATCCCCTGGTGGTCTAGCGAAGTGTGAAGGTTAAGTGAAAATCCCCTGGTGGTCTAGGGAAGTGTGAAGGTTAACTGAAAATCCTCTGGTGGTCTAGGGAAGTGTGAAGGTTAACTGAAAATCCCCTGGTGGTCTAGGGAAGTGTGAAGGTTAACTGAAAATCCTCTGGTGGTCTAGGGAAGAGTGAAGGTTAACTGAAAATCCCCTGGTGGTCTAGGGAGGAGTGAAGGTTAACTGAAAATCCTCTGGTGGTCTAGGGAAGTGTGAAGGTTAAGTGAAAATCCCCTGGTGGTCTAGGGAAGAGTGAAGGTTAACTGAAAATCCCCTGGTGGTCTAGGGAAGTGTGAAGGTTAACTGAAAATCCCCTGGTGGTCTAGGGAAGTGTGAAGGTTAACTGAAAATCCCCTGGTGGTCTAGGGAAGTGTGAAGGTTAACTGAAAATCCTCTGGTGGTCTAGGGAAGAGTGAAGGTTAACTGCAAGTCCCCTGGTGGTCTAGGGAAGTGTGAAGATTAACTGAAAATCCCCTGGTGGTCTAGGGAAGTGTGAAGGTTAAGTGAAAATCCCCTGGTTGTCTAGGGAAGTGTGAAGGTTAACTGAAAATCCTCTGGTGGTCTAGGGAAGTGTGAAGGTTAACTGAAAATCCCCTGGTGGTCTAGGGAAGTGTGAAGGTTAACTGAAAATCCTCTGGTGGTCTAGGGAAGAGTGAAGGTTAACTGAAAATCCCCTGGTGGTCTAGGGAGGAGTGAAGGTTAACTGAAAATCCTCTGGTGGTCTAGGGAAGTGTGAAGGTTAAGTGAAAATCCCCTGGTGGTCTAGGGAAGAGTGAAGGTTAACTGAAAATCCCCTGGTGGTCTAGGGAAGTGTGAAGGTTAACTGAAAATCCCCTGGTGGTCTAGGGAAGTGTGAAGGTTAACTGAAAATCCCCTGGTGGTCTAGGGAAGTGTGAAGGTTAACTGAAAATCCTCTGGTGGTCTAGGGAAGAGTGAAGGTTAACTGAAAATCCCCTGGTGGTCTAGGGAGGAGTGAAGGTTAACTGAAAATCCTCTGGTGGTCTAGGGAAGTGTGAAGGTTAACTGAAAATCCCCTGGTGGTCTAGGGAAGAGTGAAGGTTAACTGAAAATTCCCTGGTGGTCTAGGGAAGTGTGAAGGTTAACTGAAAATCCCCTGGTGGTCTAGGGAAGTGTGAAGATTAACTGAAAATCCCCTGGTGGTCAAGGGAACTGTGAAGATTAACTGAAAATCCTCTGGTGGTCTAGGGAAGTGTGAAGATTAACTGAAAATCCCCCGGTGGTCTAGGGAAGTGTGAAGGTTAACTGAAAATCCCCTGGTGGTCTAGGGAAGTGTAAAGGTTACGTGAAAATCCCCTGGTGGTCTAGGGAAGTGTGAAGGTTAACTGAAAATCCCCTGGTGATCTAGGGAAGAGTAAAGGTTGGCTGAAAATCCCCTGGTGGTCTAGGGAAGTGTGAAGGTTAAGTGCAAATCCCCTGGTGGTCTAGGGAAGTGTGAAGGTTAACTGAAAATCCCCTGGTGGTCTAGGGAAGTGTGAAGGTTAACTGAAAATCCCCTGGTGGTCTAGCGAAGTGTGAAGGTTAAGTGAAAATCCCCTGGTGGTCTAGGGAAGTGTGAAGGTTAACTGAAAATCCTCTGGTGGTCTAGGGAAGAGTGAAGGTTAACTGAAAATCCCCTGGTGGTCTAGGGAGGAGTGAAGGTTAACTGAAAATCCTCTGGTGGTCTAGGGAAGTGTGAAGGTTAAGTGAAAATCCCCTGGTGGTCTAGGGAAGAGTGAAGGTTAACTGAAAATTCCCTGGTGGTCTAGGGAAGTGTGAAGGTTAACTGAAAATCCCCTGGTGGTCTAGGGAAGTGTGAAGATTAACTGAAAATCCCCTGGTGGTCAAGGGAACTGTGAAGATTAACTGAAAATCCTCTGGTGGTCTAGGGAAGTGTGAAGATTAACTGAAAATCCCCCGGTGGTCTAGGGAAGTGTGAAGGTTAACTGAAAATCCCCTGGTGGTCTAGGGAAGTGTGAAGGTTACGTGAAAATCCCCTGGTGGTCTACGGAAGTGTGAAGGTTAACTGAAAATCCCCTGGTGATCTAGGGAAGAGTAAAGGTTGGCTGAAAATCCCCTGGTGGTCTAGGGAAGTGTGAAGGTTAAGTGCAAATCCCCTGGTGGTCTAGGGAAGTGTGAAGGTTAACTGAAAATCCCCTGGTGGTCTAGGGAAGTGTGAAGGTTAACTGAAAATCCCCTGGTGGTCTAGGGAAGTGTGAAGGTTAAGTGAAAATTCCCTGGTGGTCTAGGGAAGTGTGAAGATTAACTGAAAATTCCCTGGTGGTCTAGTGAAGTGTGAAGATTAACTGAAAATCCCCTGGTGGTCTAGGGAAGTGTGAAGGTTAACTGAAAATCCTCTGGTGGTCTAGGGAAGAGTGAAGGTTAACTGAAAATCCCCTGGTGGTCTAGGGAAGTGTGAAGGTTAAGTGAAAATCCCCTGGTGGTCTAGGGAAGTGTGAAGATTAACTGAAAATTCCCTGGTGGTCTAGTGAAGTGTGAAGATTAACTGAAAATCCCCTGGTGGTCTAGGGAAGTGTGAAGGTTAACTGAAAATCCCCTGGTGGTCTAGGGAAGTGTGAAGGTTAACTGAAAATCCTCTGGTGGTCTAGGGAAGTGTAAAGGTTAACTGAAAATCCCCTGGTGGTCTAGGGAAGTGTGAAGGTTAACTGAAAATCCCCTGGTGGTCTAGGGAAGTGTGAAGGTTAACTGAAAATCCTCTGGTGGTCTAGGGAAGAGTGAAGGTTAACTGAAAATCCCCTGGTGGTCTAGGGAAGTGTGAAGGTTAAGTGAAAATCCCCTGGTGGTCTAGGGAAGTGTGAAGGTTAAGTGAAAATTCCCTGGTGGTCTAGTGAAGTGTAAAGGTTGGCTGAAAATTTCTTGGTGTCCTAGGATAATCAAAGGGTCAACTTAAAAAACCGTACCTTAATATTCTATGATTAACTGAAAATTCCCTGGTAGTCTAGTGTTATGAAAGATTTACGGTAGGTTTAAATTGAAAATTTTCAGGTGGTTTGAGTTATAAAACAGTTAGTTAAAAATATCGTAGAAATCTGGTGGTCTAGGGTTGTGTAAGGGTTAAGTGAATATTCCCTGGTGGTCTAGGGTAGTGTAAGGGTTATCTGAATATTCTCATGTGTAGCTCCCCCTTTTCTCACCGCACCCAGGTCAAAATGAATTAGTCGGTGCAGAAAACAACTTAAAGAACAGATAAACTAACACCAGAATTGCTGTTTTTCAGTTTCCAACTTATTGTATCTCCATACTAAAATGAAATAAAAAGTGATCAAAACATTGTATATACCCCCAAATTGTACCACTAAAACATCAGCTCGTCCCCAATAGACCCCCGCACAGCGGCAGCAACAGGAAAAAAAATCCCCCACTGGTCTCAGAAAGTGTGAAATGTAAAAAAAAAAATGTACACGTTTGGTGTCGCCTTAATCTCGCCGACCTGGAAAATCATGTTTCCCCATAATGAAAGTCATAAATTAAAAAACCTCCAAAACAGTTGCGAAATTACATTTTTTTTTCGCCATTTCATCGCACTTGGAAGTGTTCTCTCCTGTTTTTCAGTATATTAATAGGTAAAATGAAAGGAGTCATTCACAACTACAACTCGTCCTGCATGTAACAAACCCTCGCACGGCGACGTGGATGAAAAGATATAAAAGTTACGGCTCTCGGAAGAAAAGAAGAAAAAAAAACGAAACAATGAAAATTGGCCGCGGCAGAGATGGAGCCACCCTGCTGGTAACATAAAAACTGTGTTGTGATTATGTTTTTTTCTTGCGGCAACACGGACATTTTCCGCTAAATATGGGTCTCAATTACTTTTTACTTTTAACGTCTCTTCTCGCTCCGACACCAGTAAGAGTTTCGTGGAGGCGGCTCGATGACTATTTCGCCGGCGGAGGTCAGACTTATACGATGGGGAAGTGTCAGAAATGGATCCTTCAGTCTCCGCTGCATAAACAAAACCCAAATTACCTGATAAGTCAGTAAATTATGGGCATTTGCTGACGCATCGCAGGATGTAATGATTTCATGTGCACGAGGCCAGTGATCTGTGAGCACAGGGCAGGAGTGATTCATGTGTCTGTGCGCGACAGAGACCAGCGGCGAAAATAAACCGTTACGTGCGGCGGTTATCCCTCGTCTTCCTCGCTGAGTTTCCATGACAATGATTGTTATGAACGTGAACTTGCTGGACACTGTAACGTGTATATTCCTGGACTAAGAACTGATCACATATAATGGATCTAATGCGATAACATCACTCAATTACACATTAAATAGAAGGTAATGGCGCAGGACTGCGCCCACGAGATAATACTGTCCGAACCCTGGGATCAGTGATTGCGCAGCATCAAAAGACAAAATGACCCATCATTTATCACTGCCACTCCACAGGGAGACATTATCTGTGCACAATGGGCCCCTTCAGCCCTAAGGGCCCCATCATTGCTGTACAAGGCACAGGCAGGTGCTGTTGCTGGTTAGATCGCTTAGCGAATATGTTCAGCAGACAACATCATGCCTACAGCGACGTACAGATACGGTGCAAGGCATATGACGTGTGTGCCTATAGCTGTGTGTGCAGGAAATGTGCACTCCTCTCTCCTGTACTATCCGCTCCTCTCTCCTGAGCTGTGTGCTGCTCTCTCCTGACCTGTGCGCTCCTCTCTCCTGACCTGTGCGCTCCTCTCTCCTGACCTGTGCGCTCCTCTCTCCTGGGCTGTGCTCTCCTGACCTGTGCGCTCCTCTCTCCTGACCTGTGAGCTCCTCTCTCCTGGGCTGTGAGCTCCTCTCTCCTGGGCTGTGCTCTCCTCTCTCCTGACCTGTGCGCTCCTCTCTCCTGAGCTGTGCGCTCCTCTCTCCTGAGCTGTGCGCTCCTCTCTCCTGAACTGTGCGCTCCTCTCTCCTGACCTGTGCGCTCCTCTCTCCTGACCTGTGCGCTCCTCTCTCCTGACCTGTGAGCTCCTCTCTCCTGGGCTGTGAGCTCCTCTCTCCTGGGCTGTGCTCTCCTCTCTCCTGACCTGTGCGCTCCTCTCTCCTGAGCTGTGCGCTCCTCTCTCCTGAGCTGTGCGCTCCTCTCTCCTGAACTGTGCGCTCCTCTCTCCTGACCTGTGCGCTCCTCTCTCCTGACCTGTGCGCTCCTCTCTCCTGAGCTGTGCGCTCCTCTCTCCTGAGCTGTGCGCTCCTCTCTCCTGACCTGTGCGCTCATCTCTCCTGACCTGTGCGCTCATCTCTCCTGAACTGTGCGCTCCTCTCTCCTGACCTGTGCGCTCCTCTCTCCTGACCTGTGCGCTCCTCTCTCCTGACCTGTGCGCTCCTCTCTCCTGACCTGTGCGCTCCTCTCTCCTGACCTGTGCGCTCCTCTCTCCTGACCTGTGCGCTCCTCTCTCCTGACCTGTGCGCTCCTCTCTCCTGAACTGTGCGCTCCTCTCTCCTGAACTGTGCGCTCCTCTCTCCTGACCTGTACGCTCCTCTCTCCTGACCTGTGCGCTCCTCTCTCCTGAGCTGTGCGCTCCTCTCTCCTGACCTGTGCGCTCCTCTCTCCTGACCTGTGCGCTCCTCTCTCCTGACCTGTGCGCTCCTCCCTCCTGAGCTGTGCGCTCCTCTCTCCTGAACTGTTCGCTCCTCTCTCCTGACCTGTGCGCTCCTCTCTCCTGACCTGTGCGCTCCTCTCTCCTGAACTGTGCGCTCCTCTCTCCTGACCTGTGCGCTCCTCTCTCCTGTAATGTGCGCTCCTCTCTCCTGACCTGTGCGCTCCTCTCTCCTGAACTGTGCGCTCCTCTCTCCTGAAGTGTGCGCTCCTCTCTCCTGAACTGTGCGCTCCTCTCTCCTGAACTGTGCGCTCCTCTCTCCTGAACTGTGCGCTCCTCTCTCCTGAACTGTGCGCTCCTCTCTCCTGAACTGTGCGCTCCTCTCTCCTGACCTGTGCGCTCCTCTCTCCTGAACTGTGCGCTCCTCTCTCCTGACCTGTGCGCTCCTCTCTCCTGACCTGTGCGCTTCTCTCTCCTGACCTGTGCGCTCCTCTCTCCTGACCTGTGCGCTCCTCTCTCCTGAACTGTGCGCTCCTCTCTCCTGAACTGTGCGCTCCTCTCTCCTGACCTGTGCGCTCCTCTCTCCTGAACTGTGCGCTCCTCTCTCCTGACCTGTGCGCTCCTCTCTCCTGACCTGTGCGCTACTCTCTCCTGACCTGTGCGCTCCTCTCTCCTGAACTGTGCGCTCCTCTCTCCTGACATGTGCGCTCCTCTCTCCTGAGCTGTGTGCTGCTCTATATAGTACATAAACACGGCACTCAGTCAATAGGTGAGAAGTTGGTGCTCAAGTAGGGTATCCAACCCACAAATCAATATATAACAAAGACTTGGCACTCAAATAAGTTATGAAGTGGTAATTTGTTGATTTTTTATTGTACGTCCCGACACAGATTCAACAGATGCTGTTAAACGTTTTCGGTCCCAATGGACCTTCCTCAGAACAATTCCATTTTATCTGATACAGAAATATCAAGAGAGAATACAGAACAAATATTTTAGTCTCTGCCTGGTGTCACAGTGTCACAGTACAATTGCAATATCACATATAACATCAAAAGGAAAACATAAAGTGTCTCAATAAACAAATAAAAGAAGTATATACAAAGGTTACATAATGAGTATATAGAAAATATATGCGGGCACTACCACAGTGGTCGAATCTATCCAGGGGGTAAGTATCCTATATACCACTGTATGGACTTAAAAGAAAAAATGAGTTGTGCGGATATAGTATGCGCCATGCAATAAAAGGTTATATGTGCTCATATATGTCCCTCAACTCCAACCCACGTGGGAGCTCCACCTTCCTTTTTTTCCAGGAGCACATATATCCTTTTATTGTATAGCGCATACTATATCCGCACAACTCATTTTTTCTTTTAAGTCCATACAGTGGTATATAGGATACTTACCCCCTGGATAGATTCGACCACTGTGGTAGTGCCCGCATATATTTTCTATATACTCATTATGTAACCTTTGTATATACTTCTTTTATTTGTTTATTGAGACACTTTATGTTTTCCTTTTGATGTTATATGTGATATTGCAATTGTACTGTGACACTGTGACACCAGGCAGAGACTAAAATATTTGTTCTGTATTCTCTCTTGATATTTCTGTATCAGATAAAATGGAATTGTTCTGAGGAAGGTCCATTGGGACCGAAAACGTTTAACAGCATCTGTTGAATCTGTGTCGGGACGTACAATAAAAAATCAACAAATTACCACTTCATAACTTATTTGAGTGCCAAGTTTTTGTCATATACTGTGTTCTGCTCTCTCCTGAGCTGTGCGCTCCTCTCTCCTGACCTGTGCTCTCCTCTCTCCTGAACTGTGCGCACCTCCTCTGACTTGTGCGCTCCTCTCTCCTGACCTGTACTCTCCTCTCTCCTGACCTGTGCGCTCCTCTCTCCTGAGCTGTGCGCTCCTCTCTCCTGAGCTGTGCGCTCCTCTCTCCTGAGCTGTGCGCTCCTCTCTCCTGACCTGTGCGCTCCTCTCTCCTGACCTGTGCGCTCCTCTCTCCTGAGCTGTGCGCTCCTCTCTCCTGACCTGTGCGCTCCTCTCTCCTGACCTGTGCTCTCCTCTCTCCTGACCTGTGCGCTCCTCTCTCCTGAGCTGTGCGCTCCTCTCTCCTGACCTGTGCGCTCCTCTCTCCTGAGCTGTGCGCTCCTCTCTCCTGAGCTGTGCGCTCCTCTCTCCTGACCTGTGCTCTCCTCTCTCCTGACCTGTGCGCTCCTCTCTCCTGAGCTGTGCGCTCCTCTCTCCTGAGCTGTGCGCTCCTCTCTCCTGAGCTGTGCTCTCCTCTCTCCTGACCTGTGCGCTCCTCTCTCCTGACCTGTGCTCTCCTCTCTCCTGAGCTGTGCTCTCCTCTCTCCTGAACTGTGCGCACCTCCTCTGACCTGTGCGCTCCTCTCTCCTGACCTGTGCGCTCCTCTCTCCTGAGCTGTGCGCTCCTCTCTCTTGAGCTGCGCTCTTCTAGGAGGTCTTTTGAGCAGTAGTCGGGGACTTAGGACTTGGTCACCCACCATTCCGCTCATTCTTAATGGGAACCTGTCACCTGAATTTGGCGGGACTGGTTTTGGGTCATATGGGCGGAGTTTTCGGGTGTTTGATTCACCCTTTCCTTACCCGCTGGCTGCATGCTGGCTGCAATATTGGATTGAAGTTCATTCTCTGTCCTCCATAGTACATGCCTGCACAAGGCAAGATTGCTTTGCGCAGGCGTGTACTATGGAGGACAGAGAATGAACTTCAATCCAATATTGCAGCCAGCATGCAGCCAGCGGGTAAGGAAAGGGTGAATCAAACACCCGAAAACTCCGCCCATATGACCCAAAATCAGTCCCGCCAAATTCAGGTGACAGAGTCCCTTTAAAGGACCTAAAGCATCTAAAAAAAAACTCCTCAAAGTTTAATGACTTTTAGACATTACTGAGGCAGTTTTTAGAAGGAGCCATGATTTCCTTTAATCCAGCACAACCACTTTAGTTAGCTGTGTGCCTGTGGTTGTGGAGAATCACAAATTCTGTGAAATCAGATGGAGAATTTGAAAAGAAGAAACAAAGGAAGAGACCTGTTCATTACCATCTGCATTGTGCCCTGCGGAAAAAAGCAGACATTTTGTAAAAATTACAGGAGGGTCCCGGCTGTATCAATATTTATAATTCTCCAAATATTTTTGTAGAAATGCAATTTTGAATCAAACTCTATGTCATAAAATAAAGATTACACCAAAATATAAAGGTGACAGAAAGACTCTGAGGACCCCAAAAAGTCTATCAGTAACTGAAACCAATCTGTAACCCACCATGACCCATGAAATGGTGCCACGGGCGGAGAGGAGCAGCGCTCGGGGGATTTGGAATTGGAGCCACTCGGTGTTGTAATGACTGTAATCGCTGTGACATCAGCATCAAAAATCATCCGAAAATTAAAATCATCCGCAGACGGCAATAATGCAGAACACGGCTCTCCAAGGGATTCTCATGCCAGTAAGCGCCAGACGCTCCTCTCCTCGCTGAAGTCACAGCAAACCGGGGAAATAAAGTGAGCGCATTGAGAAAATTTGCCAAAAGTCAAGCCGTATAAACAAATTAATGAGTCCAAACATATAATGGATGGTGGTAACACTGGCAGAACGAGGGCGCTGAGCAGAAGGAAACGAAAGGGGCAATAACTTGTAAATTGGCACAAAATTCCACTCCTTCCAAGTGCCTATATAACGATCATTGCTTTATTAGTAGTTAAAAGGGGCATTGAAAGGTAAATCACAGTGAACACTGACTGGGCGCTGACGAAAAAAGCGCTAAAAAGTCAAATAATAACAGATGGGTAGAAAGCGGTCACTGACTAGATGGATACCAAGGGGGCAAGAAATTGACACCGAAGGAGGCGCTGAACTATGTGCCCATTTTTCCATTTGTTGCCTTTGTGTTCAGTGCCCACTTTCTGCCCAGTTGCCATTTATAGCCCCTTTATTTTCCTTGTTTAGTGCCCAATTAATGTCCACTTTCCAGTTATTGCTCTTTTGCAGCCTCCTCTCCCAAAAAGGCAATTAACATTAAATGGGCTCTACAGATGCCCAGAACTTTGTGCCCATTTGCCATTTATTTGTAACACTTTGACGGTCTTCGGTAAGGAAGAGGGGGCTCAAATTATCCCTGGAACTGGGACCCTAACTATTCTTGTCCCATGGGTACCCTTGAAGGTAGAGAGGCCTGAGTCTCCGACCTTACTGTGCTCCTATTAAACCCATTATCTGTGGTTGCAGCCACATTGAGGATCACTCTAGTGGTCAGCAAAATAGGTCAAATGGATCAATATTGATAAATGGGGATGTAAATTGGTGCCCATCAACCACCTCACTGCTGCAACCTCTTTACATACCTTATCATTGCAAGGAGTCAACTTTGATCCAGATCCAAAAAAATAAATGGAAAACGGAGGAATTAAAAAGGTGCATGTGCCACAAATTCGTAGTACTAAAAACTACAGCTGGCTCCATCGACAGAAATATAAAAACATTATGCTCTTAGAAAATGGTGACACAAATCACAGTTTTTTTTACAGTGATGAAATAAAAACAAAATATAAAAACTCTAGTTTGTTATCACCATAATAGTACTGATTTGGTCTTTTTAACGTAAATGCAAAAAAACCCATAACTGACTTGCATTTTTTTAGCTTTTCATCCCACTTACAATTTATTTTCCAGTTTTTCGGTGCATTATATGGTAAAGATTCCAAACTAGAACTCGTCCATCTATAAACAGACCTTCATACAGATATGTCGAAGGAAAAGTAAAAAAGTTCTGGGTCTAGGAAGAAGGAGAGGAAATGAAAGGGCAAAAACAAAAAATGTGCCCCATCAGGAAGAGGTTGTGGAATTGTCCGCTGCTTTACATGGACCCAAGCGCAGGATTTTCATTTCTCCGGGTTATGACAAGTATCTGTATCTGGATTTTACTGGATCTTTGAAAGTTTAGTTTCAACTAAACAATTTTCTTCATTAATTAAAAAAAAAAAAGTGAAATCACAGAAACCAGACGACACGATAATTGCACATTAATGTAATTTTCGCATTGTTGAAAAGAGGCATGGCAGCGGCTTCTCTGCCTGACACAGATGGACGCCATCCTTCCACGGACCCCGTATTCTGCCCCATCGTGTGTTGATTAAATGCAAATGTTTGCTTTTGTAGAATGGTGTAACTCCGTTATTAGCAGCGACAGGTAATTTTCACCTGGCTATTGATTTTCTTGCTCAATTCCTATGTTGACTCTTTATAATTATGCCTCATTTATTTTAGCTGCTGTTTTCCTACTTTTTGACCTCCTTCCTATTTGAAATCCTTGTTTGCTGGGGACACCTCCATCTGTGCGTTACATTGTTACCCTGCGGTTTATTATATTGCAATAAAATGAGTTAAAGAAAAAACTATACAAATCCTCTTCAAAAAACAAGGGAGCAGGGACTCTACTGGCACCTATAGAAGAAGAAAACGTTACCCCTTAGGCCGGAGTCACACTACCATGTAACATGGCCGTGTGCTAGGTGATAAAATATAACATAGCACTCGGACCAGTGTTTTCTATGGGGCAGCTCACATCTACAATTATTTCACTCGCACCAATACAAGTCTATGGGATGGATGGATGGATAGGTGGATGGGTTGTTGGATGGACGGATGGATTGGTTTGGGTGGATGAATGGATGGACTGATGGATGAATAGATGGATGGGTGGATGGATGGATGGGTCAATGTATGGATGGGTGGATGAATGGGTGGATAGATGGGTGAATGGATGGAAGGATGGATGATGGATTGATGGATGGATGGATGGGTGGAAGGACAGATGGATGGATGGGTATGTTTGGGTAGGTGGATGTGATGTATGGGTGTATGGATGAATGGATGGATGGATGGATAGGGTTGGGTGGGTGGATGGGTGTATGGATGAATTGATGTGTGGATGGATGGGTGAATTGATGGATGGAAGGATGAATGGATAGGTGGATGGATGGGAGGATGAATTGATGGGTGGATGGATGTGTGGAGACACAGCATTGTATCTTAGTTAAACAGATGTCTATCTTTAGCAAGGCATGAAGAATAGACTGTTATCTATATGTTGACTTTTGAATTTATGTCTTTCTTTCGAGCTGATCAAGAAAACAGACTTTTGCTCGTGCAAGCCTATAATATTGTTTTGTAAGTTGACATTTGATGTAACATACTGTGCTCCTATCCTGGATGACTAGTGATGTTTGCTGATATGTTAATTATACATTGTCTACGCCAGCCAGTTTGTTGGCATTCAAAACAGAGGTGGAAACTTAATGCAAATAGATTACATAACCAAACAATGCCAGTTGGTGTTATCAGCATTACCTGCAAATAAAGAATGAAGGACACTTGTTCACCATGAAAAGTGGTTATATGCCTCTGTAAAAGAGAAGGAATCAGAGATTCAAACAAGACATCCAAACAGCCAAAGACTCTACAGGACTGCAGCCAAGACATCATGGCTCCATCACGAGGGACACAGATTTGTCATTCTACAGAATGAGAGCTTAAGGGACCTCGGCCCCGGCTGGAAGAATACAGATCTGCTCCATTGACCATCTCTGAACCATTGATATGTTTGTGAAAACCAGGTTTGGACCATCGGGTAACCTGGAACCTATGGATACATTTGGAGAAACAAGGTTGGGACCATCAGGTCACCTGGCACCATGGATACAGTGGAGAAACCAGGTTATGACCCTCCGGTCAACTGGCATTGTACCACAATGGACTGTCATCTTCCTAAGCTTGTCGTTATCTCCTCTCTGTGCATGCCACAGGTGGAGTATTTGGCCCTGGAAGCTCCGAAGTAACAGCTGATTTTCTCCCGGTGAGTCAGTGGAATGGTGAGACTCTGTAATGTGCACAATTTTGGGATAATTTGCTGGGACTGTTCTACATGTTATCTGCCAGTTTTGTGGTTTAATAAAGAATTGCCACATAGTTTTACCTTCACTCTGTGCTGTCTAACTAGCGTTATGCTCATGTTAAAAGGAGAGCTGGCGTTTGGTGGGATAACCCCTGGTCCATGTGGTTACGGCTAGCAGACCAGGGTGATTGGATGGATGGTGGATGAAAGGATGGATGGGTTTGGGTGGATTGATGTATGGATGAGTTTGGGTGGGTGGATGGATGGATGTGTAGGTAAATGGGTGGGGTTGGGTTAGTATGGCTGGATGGATGGAGTGAAATGCAAGAGTAGGAGGAACCATAATGATGACAAGTGGTGGAACAGAAATTGAAAAAAAGACCTAAATGATGTTAATGAAGAATATCAGCAGCAATTCCAAAAATTACATCATGACTTCCTTCCTAAGCATAAAAGCTTCCTTTGGCCGCATCCAACTAAAGAATTGGAAAAATACTTGTGCAGTTCGTATTTAGTAAGAAGAGACCAGTAAAAGCCAAATGATTTAGCCCCAGGACTACGGTCCCCGTTGGCCATTATTATTACAGAGATGGTCACACAATGGCTACGTCTCTAGGAGATCATGGTAAACGGTTCTCATCACAATCGGCATTTACTGCGCACTAGTTTTAAGATTTTTTCTATATAAGAACAAAGAGCTTCTAAATGTTACTAATAAAATGTCAGACACATAAAGGTAGAACAGCAACACAAAGGAATAAAATAAAGTATAATCTCCTCTTATCATTGACATAATTGAAGATCCTTTCTTCGATTATTTGATTATATTCTGATTTTGATGGAGCTGAGTGAGGGATTACTTTTTTGTTGCTTTGCTATGCAAAACTGTGAGAAGTGTGAGCTGTTATTAACCCTTACTGCCAGGAAAACCCATCAGCGCTCCTCCTATTCTACATCACACGGGGGGTCAAACAGGAGTAATCGGCACTGGTGCAAATAGTTGCAATTACGCACGCTTGTACATATACAAATGTTACTGAGAAGGGACTATGTTCAACCCTGCTCTCGTTCTCAGGTCCCAGAAGGATGCGGACCTTGCAGGACGTGGTTCTATCTCATGTCATATCTCCTCATAGGAATCTCCTAGCGACATAATATGAGCATCCGGTAACAGAGCATACTCTTACCAACCTAGGCATACTGAAGATAAAGATGTCACAGCCATCACTTCAGCTAATCTTGAGCAAGGTGGTGGAGATGAGCTGCTATGACATCTCACACAGAACACACAGATATGAGGGATTTAATCTCTCCTGTCTCTTTATAATACATATTCAGAAGCAGCAGCAACATAGAGAACATTATACAACTAAAATGAACAGTGTAGCTGTGAATCCAGTTTTTGAGTGAGATAAAACATTTATTAGAATCAACAGCAAAATGTATATTATACAGCACTACTAAGCACTGAGCAGTGCAGCTGAGAATCCAGGTCTGGAGTGATATAAACACTACCTGGAAAGAAGCTGCATGGATGACATTATACAGGACTACTGAGCAGTGCAGTTGTGAATCCAGAACTTGGGTGATAAAAAAACTTAATAGAAATCAGCAGTTTGTGGGCATTAAATAGAAGTACTGAGCAGTGTGGCTGTGAATTCAGATCTTGGGTGAAATAGACAGTAGAAAACAGTCACAGGGGTATATTTACTCTCCTCTCCGATCTTTTTAGGTTTTAACAGTCAGCTGTAATCTGATCCCGCAGTGAGCTGGTAGTCCATCTTGTCAGATTTTAGCAGTTTTCAGAGCGAGTGATGAGTTCAAGAATAAGGCTCTAGGAGAAGTGGCTCATAAGCGGAGAAAGAGGAATGTTTAGCAGATAAGATATATTATAAAGTTTCTTGATTACTGTTCATTTATGCAAAATTTGACGAATTTATTGGTGATGTCACATCAACAGTGCTGCAGCCAATCACTGGCCACAGCGACTTGTGCTATCAGCAGTGATTGGCTGCAGTGCAGTAGATGCGACGTCATTGCTGCAGCTTTTCAAAGCAGCGGCGGAGACACGGCACTGGACCTGGGGAGGGTGAGTTCCAACTTCTTGTATTATTTTTATCATGGTCACAATGAATTTGTAAAGTAAACGTCATCCCTATAGATTTAAGTTGGTCCTTTGCATTACCCAAAGGGGCAATTGTACCCTCCGCACCAATGCACTCGCTGCACCATCAGATGCCAACTTTGATTTTGCCAGCTGTCTTTACTCCTCAAGTGGACGTGACGTTTCCAAGGTTATTGATGGTTCAATCTTCGGTTCAAGAAAGCAAAGACAAAAAGCTTCTGCTGACTCTGTGGTTTCCAACTTTGGAGTCTTGTGGTGGGACATTTCTGAGAGCTCAGGAGCCATTAGCAAGTGGAGATCAGTAATTTGTTTATTTGTTTACTGACCGTCACATGCAACATTAAAAGGCAACATTTGTATCAGGATCCTCCCATATAATGTGCCCCTTATAACACTGGTGTCTCTTTATGTGGGCGAGGGGCTCTAGGGTCTCCACAGATACCAGATTTTGGGGTGCACACTACTTCTACACCACTTATTGCTATACCAAGTCAAAGAAAAACTCTTCTGTCATCAATATAGGAAAGGGTTCTTCACAGTAAGAGCAGTCATCATGTGGAATGCTGGAACACAAGAGCGAGTAATGGAACAAACTGTGATGAAGGAATATAGAATGGATGTCTCATACATAAGATCCAGTGTGTTCCTAATCTTATGCTTTCTGATTCTGAGTCTCTTTAGTGATCCACCATGCATTTATTCTGTACCAGGTTAAGCTGGGATTTAAAGTACATTAATATTTCCAATATAGGAAAGGGTTCTTTACAGTAAGAGCAGTCATCATGTGGAATGCTGGAACACAAGAGCGAGTAATGAAACAAACCGTGATGAAGGACTATAGAATGTATGTCTCATACATAAGATCCAGTGTGTTCCTAATCTTATGCTTTCTGATTCTGAGTCTCTTTAGTGATCCACCGTGCAGTTATTCTGTACCAGGTTAAGCTGGGACTTGGAGTACATTAATATTTCCAATATAGGAAAGGGTTCTTTACAGTAAGAGCAGTCATCATGTGGAATGCTGGAACACAAGAGCGAGTAATGAGAAAACTGTGATGAAGGAATATAGAATGGATGTCTCATAAAGGATCCCTGGATTATATGACCCAGTAGGGGATATGGATGTTATACAGGGGGGTCTCCCAATGAAGGTCCTGCAGATAAATGCTAAAGGGAAGCATTGCATATATTAATTGAGCGACGTCCTTTATTGGAAGAAAATGAATATTACCACCTTGTGGCAGGAAAGTTCTTTTTACCTGGATGAGACAGCGCTCTTGGCATTTGGTGCAAAGAGGGACGCCCATAATGTGTGATCCGAGAGCTGCTATGGCTTGAGCATTGGGGGATGCTCTTTCCTTTTAATTGCTGCTATGTATCACTGCATTGTGCCTCACAGAAGTGGGGGGGTCTTGATTAAAGGGAACCTGTCACCTGAATTTGGTGGAACTGGTTTTCGGTTATATGGGCGGAGTTTTCGGGTGTTTGATTCACCCTTTCCTTACCCGCTGGCTGCATGCTGGCCGCAATATTGGATTGCAGTTCATTCTCTGTCCTCCGTAGTACACGCCTGCGCAAAGCAATCTTAGGGCTCATTCTTGCGCGAGACTCAGATGAGTCTCGCATGTTAATACCCGGCGCTGCACCTGGCACAGAGGATCGGAATCATAGGAATACATGCAGCTGCACGCTCCAATCTGATCTGAGTTAACATGCGAGACTCATCCGAGTCTCTCGCATGTGAGTATGAGCCCTTAGCCGTGTGTCCCTATGACAACACTTCCTGGTCTCTGTGCTATAATATTGGATCTGAACTTCCCTGTGATCAATTTGCCAGGAGATTCATTATTCCAGTTTGTATGAGAAGATATTAGATAAATTCCATTTTTTCCTGGTCTTCTGTAATCCAGATAGGTAGGACTCAATGTTGGGCAAAGCAATAATATCTCCGGACATCACACAGATTGGAGAAGAGACGGAAGCAATGGAAATAAAATGTATTCTGGAAGCGTGAGTAAGTGCAGACAGGGAAGGCCGGGTGGGCGGCATTTCTGAGAAGTGCACAGCTCCTGGAAACACCTTGTTACCTGGCACAGGAGGCACCTGAAGGCCACAGAAAGATTAGGAGGAAGGTGTCCTAGAAAACGGAACGATCGGCCATTTCCCAGCTATAGGAGCAAATGTGCAAATGGGCCACAAATGACAATTACCAAAAATAAAGATATTTTCAGCTTTGCCTCTGAGATCGATGAGGCTCGTTCTGAACTCTATGTGATTCGATTTTCTATAAAAATGTTAAAAAATTGGAAATGTGGCCTATTGAAAACCCTATGGACATGATAGAGTTCCCTGGAAGACCCTCTTAGGATACTACAGAATCCTAGGGGGCTGTTATAGACCCTGCACAGGGGACCAGGAGTGGCTGCTGCACAAAGAGTGAAGAGCTAGAACTTCTGTACAACTTTGCCAAAACTGTAGCTCACTGCTGCCATCTTGTGGTGAACATGTAAACCTACAACCCTAAAGTTCAAGATGTTTATATTTTATTAAATGGAACAAATTTGCAAAGTGTTCATAAACACAAGCAACCTATCTCTTATTTTTTAAAAATAAACAAATTAAAGATACAAAATATTAAACATTTTATTTTATGGTATACTGCTCACGGACTGTCACTTCCACATCACTTCTCCACCGATCCTTATTGCTATGCTCAAATGGTGACGACTTCTGCATTATTTGGGTTTTCTGCATTACTCCTCGAATCTCTGAGTAGTTTCACTAATGAGTATAATTTATGGAATTGTTATCTATGCCATTCCTTAGAGTTCGGTGCTGATTACATTACTGTCTATGACGTTCTGCCGGATCTGCTGCACGATGAACGCTGGCGGCACCTAATAAACTCCGCTGAGTTATAACTGTGTCCGTCGGGTTACCAAGGTATTCATCATTTTCTCGGAAATAATCAAGTAGCAAAATGAAAAATCTGAGAAAAATAGTGAGTGAGCGATAGTACGTCTCCTCTACGGGTGACTGCACCGTAATAACGCGCATGTGATGATAATTCTCCCCATCTATCGGGGGCGGCAGAAATAGATGCATCCTGCCCTGTGATCCCCCGCCCGACCCCATTACTGCACTTTCTATGGGTCTAGCGTGTACATTTATCATCCTCATTATTATCCATTAACCCCGGTGTCAGGTAATGTATGAGGGGCACAGAATGGAAATCAATGCTCTCCATGGTTCAGCCGCTCATCATTAGACCGGGCACGTGCCTCCATCCATGTAATTAAATATCACTCACATCAATGTATAGGGGTCTCCACAGGGGCACTGTGCTGTGCCCGCGGTGCCCCCACCGATTCTTCCAGAAACAGCACCACTTGGGTCTGCTGGTCATCTGTGGTACTACAGCTCAGACCCCTTAATGAACAAGGCATGGAAAGAAACCTCCTCTATGGATACATCCTCTCTTTCGTCCCCGGCGTTTCCATATTGATGTGTAAGAGGGAAACGCGCCATTCAAAATCCTGGAAAGATGTTTTTAATCCGGCACTATCCCTTTAATGCAGTGTAGCAGTGCCGACTTTGTCATTTGTCTCTTTGTAGCTGCATTATTGATCACTTGCTTAGGCCAAGGCTACATAGCCTCACTGGCTGAGCGGCCATAGGTAGCTGTATGTTGTAGCATAATGCGAATGAATGGGGTCACATTGCAACCTGGAGGGAACCTGGGTGAGAATCTAACTGGTCTGGACCCTGAAACTTCCTTTTTAAGGGGTCTCACGGGTCATAAGGAGACCCCATTCATTTGCATTGTGCGATAATGTACAGTGAAGAGTCGCAGCAAAAGTCCCTGTCTAGCCCCAGCTTAGATTAAAAGGTTTGACTCAAGATCAAAGACATATCCCCCAATGCTGGGACCCCCAACGATCCGGCGGTAAACAAAGTCTATGGGACTGAATTGGAAATCTCTGTCTGTCCAATGGATTTGGAATGGAGAAACACCAAAGTATCATCAGCTCCAATCAAATAGGGAACTGGAAACCCCCATGATCAGAGGTGGGACCCCCAGAGAGCAGACGTGCAATGTGGCATCTGATGTATGGGGGCTACGCAGGCACGGTCCGGCCCCAGACACCTTGGAGATTGTGCAGCTGGAGCTCTCCTTCTCATGGGACAATTCTGCAGAAGCTTTTCGCCTCCTCTGTCCTGTCCCTCTATCTGATTCCACCCGGACCTCGATTCATCATTTCCGCTGACAGATTTGGAATAAAATGCGCCAAAAATGTTTGATAAATTGGCCCAAAATACTAATTTTATTTCTCTTTTGCAGTTTTCCTCTTTTTAAGTAAAAGTCACAGAATTGATTCCACAAGATACAAAATGTGACACGCTGGGGCAGGGGTCAGATAATCAGAAGCAAAGTCAACCATTAGTTTATCCGAAAAAAAAAATGCCATCCACATGTTCTTGTCATCCGTACGTCCGTCTCTTCACATTCACATGACGTCCATCTTTTCTTTATACGTAAAAATTTTACATAAGTAATAATTGGAAAAAAAAAAAACATAATTGCAGTGGATCTATTACTAAAATTGTGTCCTTACGACAGTTTATTCTAACGCAGGCATTCAGTATTATGGGGAAAATGAATCCAAAAACGGCTTGGGGGGCCGGGTACTGGAGACAAATTGTGGAAAAGTTTTATGCCTTTTGAAAAGTTGCAAATACTGAATTAGGCAAAAATATCTGAATAATGAAAACCACAACATGAGGCTGAAAAAAAAAAAACCATCTAAAGAGACCAGGTACAGAACAGAAAAATGAGCAAATTAAATTAATGAAGAAAGTACAAAGTCATTATTAGAACCATTCTTTACTCCAGAAATAAATAAAAAGTCGCAAACGGTATGATGAATCGCTCCCTGGAGTCTTTTTGGCTCAGATTTTGGCTGTGGAGAAACAAATCGTAATTCTAGGACTCAAATTAATTTTTCCCCCAATCAACACAAATTCATAGAAGGCGAACGGGTGACATTTCTGGCATTCAGCTGTAGACACAATGAAGCAAGTGGTGAAATATCTGCGGGCGGAAGACAAAGTGTCACAGAGAGAAATCCATCGCAAAGAGCGATATACAGAACATCAGGATTCTCCGCCCGCCCTACAGGAGCAGGGGCCAAGTTATGAGGATACCGAAAACTCTGCAATAAAAGCTACAATAAGAAGCAAATGTAAAAATATCATCAGATTTATTGACGTTAGAACAAAAACGATCCAGTGTACAGACACATGGGATCCAGCCAGGTGACGAGGCTTCACTGCACTGTGCGGGACCCCCGACCATCACATCATAGGGTGATGAGAAAACAGAATATTCCGTAACTGTGAGAAAGGGACAATGGCTACTAATATAATGTCCAATATTGTGTCATTTAAAGTGTAACCTACATAAAAGGTGCAGTCATTCCGCAAATACTTTACTACCCCAAGTGTCATCCTGTATTATACTCCAGAGCTGCACTCACTATTCTGCTGGTGCAGTCACTGTATACATACATTACATTACTGATCCTGAGTTACCTCCTGTATTATACTCCAGAGCTGCACTCACTATTCTGCTGGTGCAGTCACTGTGTACATACATTACATTACTGATCCTGAGTTACATCCTGTATTATACCCCAGAGCTGCACTCACTATTCTGCTGGTGCAGTCACTGTGTACATACATTACATTACTGATCCTGAGTTACATCCTGTATTATACCCCAGAGCTGCACTCACTATTCTGCTGGTGCAGTCACTGAGTGCATACATTACATTACTGATCCTGAGTTACATCCTGTATTATACCCCAGAGCTGCACTCACTATTCTGCTGGTGCAGTCACTGCGTACATACATTACATTACTGATCCTGAGTTACCTCCTGTATTATACCCCAGAGCTGCACTCACTATTCTGCTGGTGCAGTCACTGTGTACATACATTACTGATCCTGAGTTACATCCTGTATTATACTCCAGAGCTGCACTCACTATTCTGCTGGTGCAGTCACTGTGTACATATATTACATTACTGATCCTGAGTTACATCGTGTATTATACCCCAGAGCTGCACTCACTATTCTGCTGGTGCAGTCACTGTGTACATACATTACATTACTGATCCTGAGTTACATACTGTATTATACTCCAGAGCTGCACTCACTATTCTGCTGGTGCAGTCACTGTGTACATACATTACTGATCCTGAGTTACATACTGTATTATACTCCAGAGCTGCACTCACTATTCTGCTGGTGCAGTCACTGTGTACATACATTACATTACTGATCCTGTGTTACATCTTGTATTATACCCCTGAGCTGCACTCACTATTCTGCTGGTGCAGTCACTGTGTACATACATTACATTACTGATCCTGAGTTACATCCTGTATTATACTCCAGAGCTGCACTCACTATTCTGCTGGTGCAGTCACTGTGTACATACATTACTGATCCTGAGTTATATCCTGTATTATACTCCAGAGCTGCACTCACTATTCTGCTGGTGCAGTCACTGTGTACATATATTACATTACTGATCCTGATTTACATCCTGTATTATACCCCAGAGCTGCACTCACTATTCTGCTGGTGCAGTCACTGTGTACATACATTACATTACTGATCCTGAGTTACATCCTGTATTATACTCCAGAGCTGCACTCACTATTCTGCTGGTGCAGTCACTGTGTACATACATTACATTACTGATCCGGAGTTATATCCTGTATTATACCCCAGAGCTGCACTCACTATTCTGCTGGTGCAGTCACTGTGTACATACATTACATTACTGATCCGGAGTTATATCCTGTATTATACTCCAGAGCTGCACTCACTATTCTGCTGGTGCAGTCACTGTGTACATACATTACATTACTGATCCTGAGTTACCTCCTGTATTATACTCCAGAGCTGCACTCACTATTCTGCTGGTGCAGTCACTGTGTATATACATTACATTACTGATCCTGAGTTACCTCCTGTATTATACTCCAGAGCTGCACTCACTATTCTGCTGGTGCAGTCACTGTGTACATACATTACTGATCCTGAGTTATATCCTGTATTATACTCCAGAGCTGCACTCACTATTCTGCTGGTGCAGTCACTGTGTACATACATTACATTACTGATCCGGAGTTGTATCCTGTATTATACCCCAGAGCAGCACTCACTATTCTGCTGGTGCAGTCACTGTGTACATACAGGATGTAACTCAGGATCAGTAATGTAATGTATGTACACAGTGACTGCACCAGCAGAATAGTGAGTGCAGCTCTGGAGTATAATACAGGATGTAACTCAGGATCAGTAATGTAATGTATTATACTCCAGAGCTGCACTCACTATTCTGCTGGTGCAGTCACTGTGTACATACAGGATGTAACTCAGGATCAGTAATGTAATGTATGTACACAGTGACTGCACCAGCAGAATAGTGAGTGCAGCTCTGGAGTATAATACAGGATGTAACTCAGGATCAGTAATGTAATGTATGTACACAGTGACTGCACCAGCAGAATAGTGAGTGCAGCTCTGGGGTATAATACAGGAGGTAACTCAGGATTAGTAATGTAATGTATGTACACAGTGACTGCACCAGCAGAATAGTGAGCGCAGCTCTGGAGTATAGCTAAGACTTTGTACACAGTGACTCACCTTTCTATGTAGATTTTATCTATTTATGATCTTGTGGGATAAAAATGTAATGTATAATTACAGCAGGAATCCAATTTCTAATAATGTAACAGTGCCATGTGCCCGGTCGGAGTTTTCACAGATTGTTTTTCAATGTCAGGTTTCATTATTGGGCACTCGGGTCGGGAATGGAAAATGGATGAAGGTTTAACAGTTGGACTTCAGATGCTGTAACAAATCCTGCACCTTGGTCGGGTTTGTAAGATCCGGATGCTGCAAGAAAGGAGAGAAAATGACGACTTATTCACAAGTCTCCACACTACGAGGGGTCATCAGGAGAATGAGGCCTCATGTATACGGCTGTGAGCAGTATGGGGGCTTCACCTATATACCACAATACAGTATATCAGACGGACCGCACGTTCCAGCCCCCACAATGTCGCCGCGTCTGTAATAGTTCAATCAATATGTAAAGTCATTAGCTGCAATGATGGGAACATGATGGGATTGCTGCAGATCTCCAGGGGGTAACCTTTAGTTTTTGGGGTGGGGGCGGTCAGCCGTACTCACCGCAGCCTGCAGGGCTTGGTCCAGGTCCTCTATGATGTCCTCCGCGTCCTCCAAGCCTATGGAGAGGCGAATGAGCGTGTCGCTGATGTTCAGGACGGCCCGTGCCTCCTCTGGCACCGAGGCGTGGGTCATAATGGCACTAGAGAGGGGGAACAGGCGAGAATTACACGGGCCATAAAGTGCTGGAACGAGACGAGCCGCCTACAAGCCCATCTGTCCGTCCGCTCCCTGCACGTTGTCGGATCTGCCGATGGAGCCAAAGTCCTAAACTGCCGGCAAAGGGGGAAATAAAAGCCAAGCAAACGGGAGGAATAAAAAAAAAAAGTCACTAAAAAAAAATCCACAAAAAGTTCTGCAAAAAGCTGAAAGTAAGAGTATGTGCACACGTCCGGATTTTTAGCATTTTTTTTTGCGGAATTTCCCGATAAAAACGCTATAAAATCGCTAAAAAAACGCAAACATTATGCATCCTATCATTTAGAATGCATTCCGCATTTTTTGTGCATATGTTTGCGTTTTTTTCCGCAAAAAAAAACGAGTATGTTCATTATTTTTGCAGATTTTTTGCGGATTTCCCATCAAATTGGAGTGTCCGGAAAAAAACGCAAAAAATCCGCAAAAAATCCGCGCAAAAAAAATGCGGCAAAAACGCGCAAAATAAGCACACGGATTTCTGGCAGAAATCTCCGGATTTTGTCAGGAAAAAATCCTGATGTGTGCACATACCCTGAAAGCAGCGATCAGAATTTTTGCAGAAGTTTTCATGGAGTTTTAGTGGCGTTTTTGTCGCTCAGCAGTTATGGCGCACGTGTCCGGTCAGTGTCCTCCGCCAGGCCGGTGTGTCGGCATCTCGCCGTGTATCTGTATGCCCCAATTCAGATCAGGCAAAGACACAGAGGCGAAGAGCAACCCCCCTGCAAAAATAATCAACCCCTAGAGTTCACTCTGAGCCTGAGGAGGGCAGAGCGGGGCCATGTTCTAAGAGGAAGCTCGGGGACTAAAAGACGGATCCACAACTAAACTACAATATGAGGGTCCCTTGTGTACAGACCCCCTGACCCAGAGGGGAACAGTCACATCTGGGCACTGGGGTCCGAGACCCCTCTAGTGTATAAGAGGATAGTGGCACATAATAAGCGGGGGGGCTCGGTTACAGATTTTGCCCCAGTAATGGTGGCCATCACGAAGTTGTCCACCTTTAGGGACTTTGTTTTTTCATTAAATTTATATATCTGGAGCTAAAAATCAGTTTTGCAATTGGGTTTCATGAGAAATGTTGCACCATTGGCCTCCTGCAGCCTCTGCGCTGCACTTTCTATTGCTGTCTGGAGAATGAGTTAACTAAGACACCATCAGTGAGCTTCTTTTGCATATTGAATAAGAAAGTTTGTAACTATTATGTCGTTCTGTCAGATTCTCTCCGCTTATTTGTGTCGTCAAAGATGAAAGTGCAGGAAACGTCCCCAAAAGGTGGGAAGAATCATAGCCAGTGCTAAACTATAATGTGAGCATAGACTGAAGATCCCAGCCATGGAGAGCCGGTGTCAGGAAGACTTACGGATGCTCGGCCAGACTTTCATATCCACCAAGACTTTCAGCAAGTGCCAGTAACTGTGGGGTCAGAAATGAGATGGGGTTACAACAACAAGATCCTGAGTATTTCCAGATTAGAAGCCACAGGGTCAACTACTGGCGCACATAAATGGCGCCCCTCCGTGTCTACAGGTGGCGTCTGGTATTGCAGCTCAGACTTTCAAACACGACCACTGCGATTCCAGACGCAGCCAAAGATAAGGACGTCTGCTCCACTCTTATCTCCTTCTGGACAATCGCTGTACTCCTCGGTGACCTCCACCGCGCGCGCTCTGCCGGTGCGGAGCCGCGTTACACAGCCGGTGCCTGAGGCTCTGATCGCAGCAGAGTAACCGCTTAGATCCTGCTGTCAATCATGACCTTAGCATCTAAGCGGTTGTGGGTAGAAGTGTCAGTCTCTTCATGGACAGCAATATTAACGTGATTGCAGGTTTATCTCCATTATATATAAAAAAATATATACAAAATTCTAAAAGTTTATTATCTATTGTCCAGAAATATAAACTGAAAAAAATAGAAACAAATGAACTAATTATATTTGGTATTGTTGTGTGCGTCATTGTGCAAAGTAATAACATAGAAAAATATGTATCCTACAAAGTAAATGCAGAAACCAAGGGGGAAAAAAATGGCAGAATTACGGTTTCGTTTTTTGACACTTCACCATCCAAAAGAAGAAGAGGAAAAACTAAATGTATCAGAAAATCGTACGGACCTTAATACGGCACAAATAAAGTCTGCAGCAGCTACAGAAAAACAAAGAAAACCCATTGGGTATGTGCACATGTTGCGGATTTTACTGCGGATCTGCAGCAGTTTTCCATGCATTGTACAGGACTATGTAAACCTATGGAAAACAAAATCCGCAGTGCACGTGCTGCGGAAAAAAAACGGGCGGAAAGTAGCGTTGTTTATTCCGCAGCATGTCAATTCTTTGTGCGGATTCCGAAGCGGTTCACACGGGAGGGAGGAAGGGAGGAAGGGAGGAAGGGAGGAAGGGAGGAAGGACTCAACCCTTAATAAATCCACCACTGTTTTATGTAGAATTTTTGACCAATTTTAATTTCTTCCCATTTTTCAGTACATTTTATAATAAAATAAAATGGAGTCATTGAAAACTACAAAACGTCCCACAAAAAAAAAAAAAAAAACACATATGGATATATGATGGCAGAAAAAAAATGGATGGTGATAAAAAAAAAAAACTAAAAAAGAGAAGTTCTCAGGGGTTGCGTGTCATGTCGGCCCTCTATGGCCACATTTACCTTCATGCTCTTCAGGAAGATCTTGGCGTGTTCCAGGCGGCCTTTAATGTAGAAGGTGATCATCCCCGGCACGCCGGTGCTCTGACGCTTGGTGAGCTCGTACTGCGGGTGAGACGGGAGCCCTGAAATAAAACCAACATTAGAAGCCTGAAGTCCTGGGAGAACAGAATGGCACAAAATCAGTGTCCAGATGATACGGTCTATGTCAAGTCCTCAGGCCCCATCTTATAATCTTCCCCAACCTGGAGAGATTGATGGTCTCCATTCACCAAAACTTGGGTAGGGTCAGTCTTACTCCTGGTATGCTGCCCCCGTATCAACCAGGAGCCAAAGTTGGGAAGCAGCTCCCTTATTAGGAGCAGGGGCTACAAAAGAGGACATGGATGCCATACCTGTCTGATCTGGACTTATAGGGTCTAGGTGTCCTACAGGGCAGGGTCTGGGCATCCCGCCGGGCAGGGTCTGGGCGTCCCGCGGGCAGGGTCTGGGTTTTGCACCGGGCAGGGTCTGGGTGTCCCACCAGGCAGGGTCTGGGCATCCTGCTGGGCAGGGTCTGGGAGTGGCACCGGACAGGGTCTGGGCATCCTGCCCGGCAGGATCTGGGCATGGCACAGGCAGGGTCTGGGCGTCGCACCGGGCAGGGTCTGGGCATCCTGCTGGGCAGGGTCTGGGAGTTGCACCGGACAGGGTCTGGGCATCCTGCCCGGCAGGGTCTGGGCATGGCACAGGCAGGGTCTGGTGTCCTGCCGGGCAGGGTCTGGGCGTCGCACCGGGCAGGGTCTGGGCGACCCGCTGGGCAGGGTCTGGGCGACCCGCCGGGCAGGGTCTGGGTGTCCCGCCGGGCAGGGTCTGGGCATCCCGCCGGGCAGGGTCTGGGCGTCCCGCGGGCAGGGTCTGGGTTTTGCACCGGGCAGGGTCTGGGTGTCCCACCAGGCAGGGTCTGGGCATCCTGCTGGGCAGGGTCTGGGAGTGGCACCGGACAGGGTCTGGGCATCCTGCCCGGCAGGATCTGGGCATGGCACAGGCAGGGTCTGGGCGTCGCACCGGGCAGGGTCTGGGCATCCTGCTGGGCAGGGTCTGGGAGTTGCACCGGACAGGGTCTGGGCATCCTGCCCGGCAGGGTCTGGGCATGGCACAGGCAGGGTCTGGTGTCCTGCCGGGCAGGGTCTGGGCGTCGCACCGGGCAGGGTCTGGGCGACCCGCCGGGCAGGGTCTGGGCGACCCGCCGGGCAGGGTCTGGGCGACCCGCCGGGCAGGGTCTGGGTGTCCCACCGGGCAGGGTCTGGGTGTTGCACCGGGCAGGGCCTGGGCATCCTGCTGGGCAGGGTCTGGGTGTCCCACCAGGCAGGGTCTCGGTGTCCCGCCAGGCAGGGTCTGGGCGTCGCATCGGGCAGGGTCTGTGCATCCTGCCGGGCAGGGTCTGGGTGTCCCACCAGGCAGGGTCTATGTGTCCCGCCAGGCAGGGTCTGGGTGTCCCACCAGGCAGGGTCTGGGTGTTGCACCGGGCAGGGTCTGGGCATCCTGCTGGGCAGGGTCTGGGTGTCCCACCAGGCAGGGTCTCGGTGTCCCGCCAGGCAGGGTCTGGGCGTCTCATCGGGCAGGGTCTGTGCATCCTGCCGGGCAGGGTCTGGGTGTCCCACCAGGCAGGGTCTATGTGTCCCGCCGGGCAGGGTCTGGGTGTCCCACCAGGCAGGGTCTGGGCATGGCACAGGCAGGGTCTGGTGTCCTGCCGGGCAGGGTCTGGGTGTCCCACCAGGCAGGGTCTATGTGTCCCGCCGGGCAGGGTCTGGGTGTCCCACCAGGCAGGGTCTGGGTGTTGCACCGGGCAGGGTCTGGGCATCCTGCTGGGCAGGGTCTGGGTGTCCCACCAGGCAGGGTCTATGTGTCCCGCCAGGCAGGGTCTGGGCGTCGCATCGGGCAGGGTCTGTGCATCCTGCCGGGCAGGGTCTGGGTGTCACACCAGGCAGGGTCTATGTGTCCCGCCGGGCAGGGTCTGTGCATGCAGCTTAGCTGGGTGTAGGGGGCCATAAAACTTTACAACTAAACTCCCGGTCACTGAACTTACAAGTTCTCCCGTCTTCAGTGCCCCCTGGAGGTAGAAGACCCCCAGCCAAACCAGACTCTGAGCCTTTACCTGGAAACAAGACTTTCTCAACACGAGGATCTCTCTCCAGAAACATGGCCACAGCCATTGCATTATGGAAATGCTGCTTCATCCTGAGGGGTAACGTCTTCAGTCCGCGGTTACAGAGATAGCAATCAAATGGGGAAGGAACGGCGCCGAGAGCTGCGGGAGACAACACCGGTCAGAGGCTCCTTCTGTAATGCAAATATCTGACATCTGTAGCGAGTGTGCGACCTGTCCACTTGTGCTAGGAATCCACAAGATCGGGTAAAAGTGGAAAATCCACGACAGGCACCGAAATCCATGCAGCAATTTCCCCCCCACGTGTGAACTGGGCGAGAGAGACCCCGATCACCAGGAAAGTACCGAAATCTGCTGCAGAACAGAAGGGGAGCCTAAAAAAAGGGCAGCTGGCAAAGAACGAAGCATTGGCGCGAGGCGCAGAGGATTGATTGATTTTCTTATTGTCTTTCCTTGTTGTGCCAAATCCATCAAAACGGCTGCACAAGTTTGATGAATTGTTGCAAACTGAAAGGTGATTTTTTTTTTTTTATGTTATTTTTGCACCTTTTTAGAGTAAAAAAAATAAAGAGTAAAAAGTACTGGAGTACAATTGTGAAAAAAAATGCAACATTTAGAAAAATCGCCAATTATAAAATAGTCGAAAACACTAGAAAATTAAAATCAGATCCGTGATACTGAACAGGAACAAATCGAAATCAAAGTAACATTGGCTTACAAAAAAAGACACAAATTAAATTCTGATTAAAAAAAAAAAAAAAAGTCAGCATAGGGGCAGGTGCAGACGACCAATATTAGTCTATGGAGCCGTGTACATGTCTGATTTTTTTTTCCTTGGACAGAGTCCAAGGGAAGTAAAAACAAATTACTGCTTGCTGGAATTTGATTGGATATTCAGACACGCCAGTCGGTGGAGAGCTGCAATCGGATAACATCTGAGTGCAGTCAGATTTCCACAATAGAGAAGATAGAGATATTTTTTTCTTTTTTTTTTCTCCATCTTTTCATCCGAGAGAATCTGATCAACCTATGATCACACACTAATCAGGGCGTGATTTGCATGATCAACCCAATTCTCTTGAATAAGAGAGTACACGGTCGTCTGCACTCAGCCTTGCAACTATTTGTACTGCAGGGGAAAAAAAAAAAATTGAGCAAAACAGTAATGAATCGGCCCCATCATGTACTTTTGGCTTTGCAGTACCCCTGCGTGCAGTCACATGGTGCTCCATATTATGGGGAGATCCTCTCCTACACTCCCTGAGATTGCTCACTTTATTAAACATTTTGCTGGCCTATCCCAGGTTTACACACACACTTTCCTGCCACAGATTTTGTAGTGTGGCTGGTACTGCTTTGTGTTATTGGACTTAAAGACATTCACCGGAGAATACCCCAATTTTCCAATCACCTATATAGTTCGAAAAACTTTATGAACTATTCCCCTGCAGTCACAACTACAGGACAAAGTTTGCTTTTCATATCTAGCTCCCCCAGTGGCGGATCATATGAACTGCATCAGAAAGTTTCCAATCCTAATCCTGGTGATAAAACCCCCTCATTTCATCTACACTCACCGTTCTGAAGATACTTTAACCTTTCATACAATTTGTCGCAGTTCACAGAAACCAATCCCATGACGACATCACTGTGGCCTAAAATACCAAGACGTAAAAGGTTATTATTGCCAATACATGTTCTTAATGCAAAGTAAATAATATTCAGAATTACACTTTTTTTTTATTAAGACATTTTGTGTGCAGTTTTGGAAAACTAATTAAGTCCCCAAAATGAACACGTGTGCAAACTGTAAAGCGCTGCGGAATATGTTAGCGCTATATAAAAATAAAGATTATTATTATAACGCATGGATTTCTCAAACACACACTGCCCCCTGGTGGATAAAGCTGATACTACCATATTTCATATTACAGCAGATTTGCTTACCATTCATGTATTTGGTTGCTGAGTACATACAGATATCCGCTCCTAGAGCCAATGGCCGCTGGCAAATGGAAAAGGAAAAGAAATGGAATTTGCAATGTTTATTATATAAAATAAAACACATTAAGATTTATGTACATGAGTTTTTGGAGCAGAATCTGAGCGGAAACTCTTCAGATCTCAAAACCACTCAGTTTCTGCTTCGAAAACTCAGCAAGAAGACTCCGTGTGCACACAGCATAATACAAATAATATTTAGAAATCTTCCAGTAAAAGTTATGATGACACTTTTAAACTTTTTCTTAAACTTTAGTATTTGCTTGCAGTAAATTGCGGAGTCTTCCTTTGTATTTACAAATATGGGGGGAGTGTAAACTTGGAAACTTAGTGCTGATTTTTGCCGGACAGTCCTGATTTAGCCCAATTTCCATGTCATCACGTGTCACAGTCTCTTGTCACATCTGACGTTCCATGGATTCGCTACAAATGATTCTGTCTCCGCCCACTCGGAATGTAAATGTATCCACTGTAATTGTCCTGCCTGTTACTTAGCGACACTCACCTGGAAATAGGCAGACATGAAGGTGTTGTCCACGGCCAGGATGGCGTCCCGGTGCCTGTGGATGATGTCCGCACAGCCTTGGATATCGATCACCGTTAGGGTCGGGTTCGTTGGGGTTTCAATCCAGACGAGCTTGGGTGCAAAGGACAACACATTACTGGGTAAATCCACAATCATTAATTACTTAAATCCATTCCCCTATGTGGTACATCCAGCGGGTCAGCTGCAATGTGGCGCACGTGTCTGGGGTCCAGCAGCTCCGAAATGTTATTTCTGACAACATCACTTTAAACTACTTCATTTTATTGGAGGAAAGTCATGAGAAATCTAGAATAGAAGCCATATGCAAATTAAGCTGGAAGTGCACAGGGGTGTGGCCATGCACTTCATCTGCTTCGCCCAAGGGCAGGGCTCTGCCGGCCCATCGTGGAAGTGGCTGCCAATGGTTGAGTAAATGATGAGTGGTTACTGCCAAAAACTTATTTTCTTCTATGACTAGGGGGTTCAACATGTGCACTTCTTAAAGGGGTTTTACACCTTATAAAAAAAAATAATGCTGTAGTACTTCCGAAATAATTACAACAAACACGGATAGTACTCGCCCTCCCCAGATCCAATGCCGGCTCGCCTCCTCTGGTCTGAGTGTATTGGCTACAGTGGTGATATCACGACTACGGCACACATGACCGCTGCAGACAATCGCTGAGCTTAACATCTCGTGCTGTCTAAATGTCTACTGCCCAGTGAGATCAGTGATTGGACTCACGGGGGCAGCAAGTTGCCACTGGACACATCCAGCCTGTGTCCGTTCCCTCATTCCTCCCCCTGGGCTTAGAACCGCTGCAGCCCATCCCACCAGAGTGACGCCAGGTGTGGCTATGAGTCACGCCGAGCCGTCCTGAGTCACGACATCTTACCTTGGTATCTGGGGTCATGGCAGCTTCCAAACATTTCAGATCAGAGCAGTCAACAAAAGCCACCTTCAGGCCCATTTCTGCCGCGATTGTCCTAAAATATCGGTTTGTTCCTGCCGGGAAGCACAAATTAAAGAATAACTAATCTCATATTATCCTGATATTGGATCGTCCGTAATCAGTTCTCTGCTCCTAGCGAAGGTCCCCCTAGACATCAGATGAATGTCGGCCAAAGCCACCATCGTATGCATATGTGGGTGACCCGACTTCCCTGGTGTCAAATGCTGGGGGCAAGAAGGATGGGGCATATTGGAAGTAGACATGCCCGATCCCTTCAGCTGGAGATAAGTTGCTGCCAGAGGTCAGGAAGCTGCTTATACCCTTCTCCCCCTTGGGAAAACATGCAAAATCAGCCAAACTGAGCATGCATGTGAAAGGAGAGAAGAAAAGGAAAAGTGACAGCTTCCCGAAGTGTGTGGCAAGAAAATGATGCATCTCACATAGTTCTTGTTTTGCAATCGGTAAACTTTTTCCGATTTTGGGCTTTAATGTTGGAAAAGTCTGAAGATTTTATTGAAAACCCGATATGACATCTATTGTGTGGATTTCTGTGGCAGGTGTTTGACCTCGGTCCCTTTCTCCATTTTTGCGGTTTATTGATAGTTGTCCTGAGCCGTTACCTCCGTACACGTCGCTGGTGCAGATGATCTGGTCTCCAGCTTTCAGCAGGTGGGCAACGTTCAGTGTCGCCGCCAAACCGGACGCGTAGGCCAAACCTGGACGGAAAGAAACGTCATTCCATCAATAGCAACGAAACACCACCGAGGACAAAAGATACATCAAACAAAACACATTTCCCCGTCTTACAAAACTAAAGATGTTTTCTGGGAAATAAACCTTTTTACAACATGTCCACAATGCAAAAAAAAAAAAAAAAAAATCTATAAAAGCAGCAATACTCCCGATTCCTCCACCAGCCTCCAATTCTTGCAGCAGTGATGACATCCTGTGACCCCTGCAGCCAATCGCAGTGATTCTCTAAAGCCAGTGATTGTGGCAGCGGTTTCTAAAGTGCCATCCACGTGTAGTTTTCTGTAATTTGATGCAGATTTCTCCGGCTGACTCTCCAGGTCTGAGCCATTCCCCTGGAGAGGCTGATCTGTAGCACGGCACGCCGACGTTCCCGTGGATGACTAGTAATACATAATGCTGGATTATTGGAGGCTTCTCTATGATAAAAGCACTTATTCAACTGGAAAAAGCCTAAAGTAATTTCTCTTTAAACCACTGAGTACGACCAACCAGAAAAACCTAAGGAAGCTGCAATCACTGGCTCACGGGGGTTGTAAGGTGCAGGACAGTTGTTGTAAGGCCGGGGTCACACTTGCGAGTGCAATGCGAGAAACTCGCGCATCAACACCCGGCACTGCCGCCGGCACTCAGGACTGGAGCGTTCGGCTGCATAGAAATACATGTATACTCCAGTCCTGAGTGCCGGCGGCAGTGCCGGGTATTGATGCGCAAGTGTGACCCCGGCCTTATAGTGCCGAGATTGTCGGCCGAGCTCAGGAGAAAGCTGCAGCGATGTAGTGGTGTCGATGAAGAATAGGAAGGCCGCGCTGGAGCCGCAGGGGATAAGTAACGTTTGCTTTGTTATATTCTTACATTGAAAAAGCCAACAAAATAAATGAATGGAAAGACAATAGAGCCGCCATTATCAGGAGTCTTACAGTATTTGGCGCCATCGAGGGCGGCGACAGCTTTCTCAAGACAGTTTCTTGTTGGGTTTCCGCTGCGGCTGTACTCATAACCCTAAAGAAAAAAAAAATGAATACAATGAAATATTTATTATTATTAGTGATGAGCGCAAGTGCTCGAGTTTGCCTAGGGTGCTCGGGTATGCACTGGGTATCGCGGGTGCTTGGGTTGTGCACCGAGTATCGCGGGTGCTTGGGTTGTGCACCGGGTATCGCGGGTGCTTGGGTTGTGCACAGAGTATCGCGGGTGCTTGGGTTGTGCACCGAGTATCGCGGGTGCTTGTATTGTGCACCGAGTATCGCGGGTGCTTGGGTTGTGCACCGGGTATCGCGGGTGCTTGGGTTGTGCGGCGAGTATCGCGGGTGCTTGGGTTGTGCGCCGAGTATCGCGGGTGCTTGGGTTGTGCGCCGAGTATCGCGGGTGCTTGGGTTGTGCACCGAGTATCGCGGGTGCTTGGGTTGTGCACCGAGTATCGCGGGTGCTTGTATTGTGCACCGAGTATCGCGGGTGCTTGGGTTGTGCACCGGGTATCGCGGGTGCTTGTATTGTGCACCGAGTATCGCGGGTGCTTGGGTTGTGCACCGGGTATCGCGGGTGCTTGTATTGTGCACCGAGTATCGCGGGTGCTTGGGTTGTGCACCGGGTATCGCGGGTGCTTGGGTTGTGCACAGAGTATCGCGGGTGCTTGGGTTGTGCACAGAGTATCGCGGGTGCTTGGGTTGTGCGGCGAGTATCGCGGGTGCTTGGGTTGTGCGCCGAGTATCGCGGGTGCTTGGGTTGTGCGCCGAGTATCGCGGGTGCTTGGGTTGTGCACCGAGTATCGCGGGTGCTTGGGTTGTGCACCGAGTATCGCGGGTGCTTGTATTGTGCACCGAGTATCGCGGGTGCTTGGGTTGTGCACCGGGTATCGCGGGTGCTTGGGTTGTGCACAGAGTATCGCGGATGCTTGGGTTGTGCACCGAGTATCGCGGGTGCTTGGGTTGTGAACTGAGTATCGCGGGTGCTTGGGTTGTGCACTGGGTATCGCGGGTGCTTGGGTTGTGCACCGAGTATCGCGGGTGCTTGGGTTGTGCACCGAGTATCGCGGGTGCTTGGGTTGTGCACCGAGTATCGCGGGTGCTTGGGTTGTGCACCGAGTATCGCGGGTGCTTGGGTTGTGCACCGAGTATCGCGGGTGCTTGGGTTGTGCACTGAGTATTGCGGGTGCTTGGGTTGTGCACAGAGTATCGCGGGTGCTTGGGTTGTGCACCGAGTATCGCGGGTGCTTGGGTTGTGCACAGAGTATCGCGGGTGCTCGGGGTGACATGTTAGAGTCCCAGCAGCTGCATGTTTCGCCGCTGTTAGTCAGCCATAAAACATGCAGGGACGGCCTGAGAAACAGGAACAATCCCTGCATCGTTTGTGGGTATCTAACTGCCACAAAACATGCGGCCACGGGGACTCGAACATGACACCCGAGCACCCGCGACACTCGGTGCATACCCGAGCATCACCAGTCACTATTGTTTTTGTGTTATTTAGCTCTTTTTACTATGAGGGGCATTAATGTAAGGAATCTCTTTGTCCTATCCATGATTGAGGGGTCCCCTGCTCACAGCCCCCCCTATATGAGCCAGAATGGAGGATAGTGGACTGGCCACCGCTGATTCTCCTGAATGGCCTCCATTTTACATTTCTCCTGGCAATATCATGCTTCCCAGGATTAGGGTCCCAGCGGTGGCGTGTGACCGCTCGCTTTTGGGACAGCCGGATGTAGTTTACCCTTGTAACATCAGTAGGGTGAGAAGAGCCGGAGCCGCAGGGATCGTCTGATCGCCGGCGGGGGCCTCAGTAATAAAGGGCGCTCTGCGTTAATGATCACTTTCACCTCACCTGGTGCCGTCATAAAACAGTTACCGATGTCAGTGCTAGAAGTTAAACTTTGACTTCTCAGAGCCTTGGGCAAATCTCCAAGTAAAGATAAAGCAAACAGTCAGCTGTTTATGACCGAGGGATTATTTATCAGGAATGGCCGCTGCAGTGTGATTGACAGCTGGGGGCTGCGATACCTGAGGCTGGAGGGGCCGTCAGGGAAGGAAATATGGATTTAGCCTCGCGCCATCGCAGCGTAAATATTTAATAACTGATGGCTTCACATCCACAGATGGACGGACACCCTGGGGGGCTGCACGTGGCGCCCCTAATCCTCCGGATGTCTGTATTCTCCCATAGGAGTAAAGCTTCTCGCAGGGAAAGCGAAATCCACGTGTGATATTCACACCACGGAAAACCCCAAAATGTAATTTTCTGTCTGAATTTTTGGGAGAAATAAGACATGGGAGTGGCGCTATTTGTGCCGTACTACAGCAATAATCCCACGTGTCCAGGACTTGGTGTCCGTACAGTCTTCAGGAGGAAATGTATTAAAAGTAGTGGAAAAGTTTTTCGGTTTTTTTTGCATAGAAAGGTCGCATTTTTTGGGAGCTACATTTTTTTTACGCGCTGTAACCTCTTTTAAGAACAGGATGGAGTCAGCTGTGCAAAATCTAAGCCTGCGTCTCACCATCATCTAAGCCGCCATTATGGATCGCCACTTGTCACATATCGTTACAGTTTTCATTATACCTTAGCATTGTAAAGCAGGCTACGCTTCCCTACTTAGTAAGATAGATGGTATGGCGACATATGCCAAATGTCGGGTATGCCCAACTCCTGACAAAATCCCAAATCCAGCAGCTACACCATGATCGCTGATCCTGAAAAGTGCTGCTATCCCGTGACTAAGCAGCTTCCATGTAACGTTACATCATCCCCATGTCATGGACTAGAAAGCTGCGAAACCTGCTGGTGATCTCCGCACGGGGACACTGTACACGTGGAGCAAAAGCACAGCAGGACGCTGCTGCAGAACCTCTTGATGGTTCTCTGCAGGGAGCAATTCTAGGGCAATTTTATGAATGGTGGGATCACGGAACGTAAAAGGAAAGTTTACAGCTTCAGGTCACAACTGGTAGAAATCAGCAGCGACGACGAAGGCGTAATATATTTATGTAGGAAATCATGTAACAGTGGTCATCGTTATGAGACTCACCGCATGCTCTCCAGGACTCCGCTGCTTGAAGGTGGTGGACAGGGAGATGGGTGGCACCACCGCCATGGAGGTCCATTGCTCGGGTTCCTGCCCTGTGTGGATAGCCTCAGTGGCAAAGTGCTTAAATGCCCCCAGGTAGCCCTCTGTGAGGCAATGCTTGCCCTCCTGGTCCTGCATGTTGCTGGCTGTGGCAGACTGGCAGTAGGCTCAGCACTTACCCCTCCTTATGAGCCAGATCTGGCTACAGGGCATTGGTGGAGGACGAAGGCGTTGTCACCACTATCATCACTGGAGGAGGAGGACGACGGCCCTCTGATGTCATCAGACTCACAATGGCTGGGATCACCTAGGGAAAGAGACAAGAGAAAGAGGAAACACATGTAAAAATAAAACAAAGACAAAGAAAATACAATGTAACAGTAAACATCCAATAAACAAGAGATACAATGTAACAATAAAACGAATCACATGAGATACAACGTAACAATAAATACACACTAAACAAGAGATACAATGTAACAATAAACACGATTCACAAGAAATACAATGTAACAACAATCACAATGCCGTAGAGATTCAATGTAACAATAAACACCCAATGTACACAAGATACAATGGAACAATAAACATGCTTTACAAGAGATACAATGTAACTTCCAAACCTGATTCACAAAAGATACAATATAACAATAACACAAGTGCACAATGACACATGGAACAGAAAAGTGCAACACGAAGGCGTACAGTATGTGCGTAGTAAATAATTCTAGAAGGGGAAGCAAAGATTGGAAATGCATATATATTATTGTTGGGGTTTGTGTCAAAATAACCATTAATTACCTATCTGACCCCCACTAACCACTGGAAAGTATCCTGAGCCCCCTTGTGTACAGGATGGACACAGACAACCACGTACAAAGCTCGGTCCTTTCTAACATCCTTACTAACACTGAATGCAGCAACCACTGGAGACAAAGGTTTGTTGGTCCGCTGACCGTGTCATAAGTCCCTGGTTAACGGACCAGGGTACTGTGAACTTCCTCGGGCCGGCACTCTAATATCAGCGTTTTAGGCCCCTCTGGCCTTTACAAGACCCCAATAAATCATGATATGAGGAGGTCCTTGTAAACACCAGAGGCGCCCATGATCGTAGCATTTTAGAGGAGGTTCACAGTTGCAGGTCCGGCCTCCGCGGAGAACAGATGTGGTCACTGGACCAGTCAATGTGATTTGCTCATCTCTAGTGGTCGCCCTTCTGCTCCATTCAGTGTTTGTAGGGAAGTCGGAAGCTTTGTAATTGTATGTGACTTTCTCCAGCCATTCAGTACACAGAGGAGCTCAGGAGCTCTCTCCAGCGGCTTTATGGGGTCCTGTGGATCATTGCTAATTAATGTTTATATTGGGTTTCCACTAATTAAAAACGGGGTCCTGCAAATTGTTTTCGCTCATCTCTACCATCTTCAGCTCCATTACATCTCCTCCTTGTTATACAACCTCCGTGATCGTGGGATCACCATCAATCAGAACTAGATCACCAATCCTGTGGGCGATAAGACATAAATGCAAAAGTTCTCCCGCAACCACAACGCAAAGTAAAAAAAATACTTCCAAATGTGTTCGATAATCTGCCGCACGCGACTCTCTTACTACGTAAAATAAGAAAAGTCGCTGCACATCTCTTTATTGCTTCACTTGTCTGAGTCTCGTCACCGTGCAGCCAAGTGGGGGTCCGGTGTCCCCTATTTGATGGAGCAGTACTGAGCATGCTCAGCCACCTCTCCATTCAGATTGAGGATTTAGGACCACTGTTTTTATGATTATTGGGGGTCCAAACAGTAGGACGCACAAGGATCAGTAATCTATATAATATACATGCATCATACAACGACAAGCCAACACCACCACTTCCTGCCATATATACCCCTGTATAGGACTGTGAAGGGTTAAACTAAGAAAATTTAAAGCAGGCTTCTTTTTGTGCTTTTCGACTCCATCTTGCTGCTTTAAGATAAATTTTTGTCACTAAGTAAAAGTTCATAGTTGTTATGAGACCTTGATTATTCCAGCCCGAAACAAGATATGACACTGAGGGTGTATTGTTCTACAGGCAGGACCTTAACGTGCAGGCTGTTCCTGCATTCTTATAGGTTAAGAACCGTGAGCGTGTTCTTATGTTGATTGGTTGAAGTATAATTTCTAAGATTATGAAAAGTGCGACACAATAAACGGGGGCTCAGAGATCTGCTCGATCCCCCCAAACAGAGACATACGTCTCAGTCTGGTCATTTCCAGTTGCCGGCAACGCCCTGTGGATTAATTTCAAAATCACTGAGTCAACCTTGAAGGGTCACTTTAGATCCTCCCTCGACAGGACCTGTATAATACCGCCACATGGTCACATAGAAGGGTTGCAGATCTGCAGATACCAGAGTCGGTGTCATGACGGTGGGAGCCCCCAGGTTTCGGGGGTTCTGGGGCAATGATGCAGCCTCATTTCATCAGCTACATTTGGTGCCTGAGACACTTCGGGAAGGTCTAGTTTACAGTCAATGATTACAACAAGCCATCACAGTAATGATGCTGATGACGGGGTTTACAGTGCTTTATGCTGATTCATATGGCTCCAGGAGAGCAGCGTCCAAAGTCTCCACCTGCATCATGTGTCACATAGCAATAATGCACTAATGAGGTAATTATGGATAATTATGGATGTTATATAATTAGGGACCTCCAGACTCAGCATCGGCTGCCCCTCGGCATGTAATATTGCCCCTCACATTGGCACATAAGAGGTGCCCCTATCAGCTATAGTCGTATACATGCTGTGCTGCCAGGATGGACAGAGCACTTGATGACGTAAAAGGAATCTGCCAGCAGGATTTCCCCTCCAGCCATATATACAGCATTCACATGTGCAGGAGCTAGCTCAGAGACTGGTCCATTACTGAGAAACCAGAGCTTGAATTGATATGCAAAATTATCCCTTTAGGCCATGGGAGGGGGTGGGGAATCCGCCTGCGATGTCTTCTTCTGTGGTCATTCTAGGTTAATGTTCAGAATAAGCCGTCATGTGTGTGCATGAGGAATAACACAATTACTGGCCATTTTATTTCCTGCTCTTCTGTCTCTATGTAGCACATGTTGAGAAGCAGCAGCATGGAGGACAAAATACAGCAGTACTGAGTAGTATAGATGTGAATCCAGCTCTAGGATGAAATAAACACTAACTAGAAAGGAGCAACATGGTGAACATTATACAGCAATGCTGAGTAGTGTAGTTATGAATCTAGCAATTAGGTGAGATAAACACTTACTAGAAAACAGCAGCATGGAGAATGATATACATGATTACTGAACCGTGTAGCTGTGAATCCAGTTATGGGTTGAAATAAACACTTACTAGAAAGCGGCAACATAGGGGACATTATACAGCAATACTGAGTAGTGAAGCTATGAATCTACCACTTAGATGAGATAAACACTCACTAGAAAAAGGCAGCATGGATGACATTATACTTCAGTACTGAGCAATGTAGTTTTCAATTCAGGACTGAAGTAAGATAAAAACTTACTAGAAAACAGCAGCATGGAGAACATTATACAACAGTAATGAACAGTGTAGCTGTGAATCCTGCTATGGGGCGAAATAAACACTTACTAGAAAAGAGCAACATGGTGAACATTATTCAGCAGTACTGAGTAGTGTAGCTGTGGATCCATTTCTGGGAATAAGTTACTTACTAGCAGCATGGAGGTCATTATACAGCAGTACTGAGCAGTATAGACGTAAATACATCACTGGACAAAAATAAACACTTACTATAAAGCAGCAACACAGACAACATTATTCAGCAGTACTAAGCAGTCTAGCTGTTAATCCAGCTCTAGGGTGAGATAAAACACTTACTTGAAAACAGCAACATAATCTGTGTCTCTTCCACTCTGCTCATCCTTCATCCTCCTCCCATATCCATAGACGTCATTAAACAGCTGCAGTTTAACCCCTCAGTGATTTGGCAATCCATCTTGCTTTGACTAAGACATGTTTTAGCTGTTTTTTGTAGTGGATGACAAGTTCAGGAGGCAGCGGGGTGGTGGGGGGAGAAGAGGCTCCTAAGTGTAGAAAGTAGTGGATTTCTCTGATAAGATATATTACAAAGTTTTCTTGATTTATGCAAATGTCTATGACCATTTAATGCATGCGGACATATTGCTTCATCCGAACCTCTCTGTGGGCACAACTGCTGTGCCACCATAATTACCCAGGGCTGTGACTCAGGCATTCATGTATTGAGATGCACCAATGTGTAATGATTGTGGCAGCAATGAATAAGAGAATAAAAGGGATTGGCAGCTGTCGCCTTTATAATGTCAGACCTGATGGTTTTATCTGGACAGTCCAGTGAGATCGGCGGTATATCGCACACCTGAGATACCGCCAAACAGATGCGGCTCAGGTAATAATGCATGCACATACACTGTATGTATGATGGACAGCACACGCAGCCGGTGAAAACAGCCGCAGGGACAATCATTAATCATCTTCATAATCTTTATGGCCATGATACTTTGCAAGGTTTTCCAGGAATGCACATTGATAGAAGACACTTACAATGGTTGGGTTCATCCTCTGGATCCCAGCATCAGCAGAACAGAGGTGATGCAGATCTTGCGGATCATTGGGGATCCTGGGGTTGGACCCTCACAGATCATACATTTATGTCCTATTAATCATCAGCAATGTCCCAGACACTTTGATGGGTAAATCTGGTGAAATTCATAGTTAAAAAAAGAAAAATAATGAAAGGGTTTGTCTGAACCCTGCAAAAATGTGCCCAAAGGAATGGGACTAATTTAAATAAGGAAAAAAGCGATACTTAACAGTCCGAACCTCCGCCGATCCAGGTCAGTTCTACCGATGGACCAGAAAAGTCCTGACTGCGGAGGCCACTGATTGGCTGTAGAGTTCTGCAAAATCAAATCACTGACTTGTAATTTCTGCAAGTGAAAATGGAGAGACCTAAGGATTAGAGGGGATGATCGGCGTCGTGTTGGTGACGGGGAGCAGGGCACATCATGCACCTTGGTTAGTGTGAAGGATTTTTTCCTGGGTGATTATTTCATTGACTTCAGCAGCTCTGATTCATTTCCGTTTATCTGCGGCACTTGTCACTTTATATCTTACTATATACTTTCTTATCAGTAATTTATTATTATTCAGCCACATCCATTCTCTCATCTATTTTCTTGGTATCATTCATTTATAAATCAATTATAATAATTTATTAGTCAGTTTATCACAAATATGTTGTGACACAAGAAAGTATCATATTAACTACTGGTGTTCATTAATTATTTCTATTGGAAAATTATGTTCCCTTTTATATAACTGACATCTTTCTTTGGCCTGTGTATCCTCCACCTGTTTTTAACTTTTTTCTCTGTGTCTTAATATATATTTTTTATTGTGTTGCCTTATTGTGATAAATAAACTCACTCTTTTGTATTAGTTTTTTCATCTTTTCTTTCTATTATTGACATTTTTTTCATTGGTTTAGTGACTCCTGCATTGAGCAAGGAGTTGAACATGATGACCCTGGAGGTCACTGCCAAATCTAACATTCTAGGATTCTATGTATACAGCAGACTTGGTGTCTCTTATGTGATGTATACAGCAGACTTGGTGTATCCTCTGTGATATATACAGCAGTCTCTGTGTGCCCTATGTGATAAATACAGCAGTCTATGTGTTTCCTATGCAATGTACTATATATACAACAGTCTCAGTGTATCATTTGTGATGTACAAAGCCGTCTCGGTGTCTCATATGTGATGTATAAAGCAGTCTCCTATGTGATGTATACAGCATATTTACCCATCACTGTCTTCTATCGTTTCCTGCGCGGCTCCGCACCTCCACTGCATCATGTGACCACAGCTCTTATTGGATCTTACCTCGGACTGTTAGTTCCTCATTTAATATATGGAAAGTCTATGAGAGCTGGTCACACAAACAATGTTGGGGCCGGCTAGTTACAACTGTGGTCACAAAATCCAGGAGAGTAATGAAGTGGCGCTGGAAATGGCAGAAGACATCAAGCAATAAGTATTTTAATGCAGGCCCTGTACATACATTACTGATATCTAACGGACAGTGAAATAAAACATTATGTTGGCGTCATCCTGTAAATATTTCAAGTTGCAGAACATTGAAGTTTATTAATATTAAGCAGATATAATCTTCTGAACCGTACAGTGCTGCAGAATATGTTGGAGCTATATAAAATTATTATTATTATAGAAGATAATATCATGATATTAACATTTGTAGATATCTATATGGCATGGAATACGCTACCAATGCTCATAGTACAATACTCTGACATTTGGTGCCCGTGTGTGTCATTACAGATGGCATTCTCTCTCCGATTCCAGGAGCCCCGTGTATTCTTCTGCCTCAGTAAACTCCTCCGTTGTCTTTTGATGGGGGCAGAATAAAAGGTTTGCAGAAGCTGCCGCCTGTTGCCATCTGCTGCTTACCCAGCGTTGCCACCTTCTCTTCTTGTGCCTCGTGCTATCTCACTGTTTGCACATACACAGCACTGACACCTGCCTGTGCCCGCTGTCAACTGCCTTTCTTAGTTGTTTGATTGCCTACATATTCTGGCTTCTTTTTATGCCAATTTTCTTCAAAGCCATTTATGCTGCTATTTTCCCATTTTGCTGTCATATTGCACCCTAGGCTGTAGCATTGACCGACCTTTTACTTCTTAAGGAAGCGGCCATTTTTAATTTTTGCTTTTTTATTTTTTCTTCTTTTTCTAAAAGCCATCACTTTTTTTTTAATTTTTCCATCACCATACCTGTATGAAGGCTTGTTTTGCGGGATGAGTTGTAGTTTTGATTGACATAATATATTTTACCATATAATGTCCTGAAAAAAATGTGGGGGAATATGCAATTCCACCCGTGTTTTGGGGTTTAGTTTGTGCAGAAAAAAATGACCAAGTAACAAGGTTCTCCAGGTCAATCCGATAATGGCAATACCACATTTGTATATTTTAGTGTTTAGAAATGGCAGCCTATAATCTGTTGTCATCCCAGTAATGGGTAAATGTTAGTAGTTTTCCCATGATCTGGAACTTTTGGAGGTCAGCTATGGACAAACCTGGAAAGCTTCGGGGCATGAGCCATGTATCAAATACAGGTCCCCCTGGCACAAAACGCAGGTGCCCCAGACATATATATAGCCTTCTCTTGTCAAGCCCACCCTCCAAGCCCAAGGATGGTTAGAAGCTGCCTATGATCGTTGGGTGCCCAAAGGGAAAGCACTGTTAATTTTGGCCGATCAAGATCAGATCCACCTGAGGGGATATAGTAAGGTCACTTGAGTACCCTGCCATTTTGGAATCAAAAGGGAAACTTCTAGGGAAAAATCAGGAACTTTGATGTGAAGGGGCAATGAGACGTACGGTGCTTCTCACAAAATTAGAATATCATCAAAAAGTTAATTTATTTCAGTTCTTCAATACAAAAAGTGAAACTCAGACGAGCAGAAGTTTGCCATCAAAGCAACCTGGGCTTCCATAACCCCTCAGCAGTGCCACAGGCTGACCGCCTCCATGCCACGCCGCATTGATGCAGTAATTGATGCAAAAGGAGCCACAACCAAGTACTAAGTGCATTTACTGAACACACATTTCAGTAGGCCGACATTTCGGATTTTAAAATCATTTTTCAAGCTGGCGTGATAAAGTATTCTAATTTACGGAAATAATGACTTTTGGGTTTTCATTGGTTGTAAGCCATAATCATCAACATTAAGAGAAATAAACATGTGAAATAGATCACTCTGTGTGTAATGACTCTATAGAATATAGGAGTTTCACTTTTTGTATTGAAGAACTGAAATATATTCACTTTTTGATGATATTCTAATTGAGTGAGAAGCTCCTGTAGTAGCAGATGGGTAACTAGTGCAGCGACTTGCACAAGGTGGAGGCTTCAGTTAAGCGGCTGGACAGTAGTAAGACAATGGCTGCCGCATTCAGGACGGACTGACGAGTTTAGTAGGAGGGAGAGCGATCAGTAGAGAGTTGCAGTAGTCCAGACGATAATGAATAAGAGCGACAGAATTTTTGCAGAGTCAAAAGTGAGAAAAGTGCAGATTCTGGAGACGGTGCGGGGTATACTCGTTGCTCGGGTTTTCCAGAGCACGCTCGGGTGATCGAGTATTTGTGACTGCTCGGAGATTTACTTTTCATAGCCTCAGCTGAATGATTTACGGCTGCTAGACAGCTTGGATACATGTGGGGGTTCCCGAGCAACCAGGCAACCCCCACATGTACTCAGGTTGGGTAGCAGCTGTAAATCATGCAGCTGAGGCTACGAAAACTAAATCTCCGAGCAGTCACAAATACACGGAGACCACCCGAGCACAATGCTACTCGCTCATCACTAGCGGGGACTCGTCACAAGTTTAGTATTGCTGTAACAGTTCTCATATGGAGAATCTTGTTTTAAGGTCATTTTTACCGCAAAATAAACGCTAAAGTATCCAAACCCAAATAAAAATTAGCGGAATCATGTCTCTTTCTTGATCGCGCCGCCCTTGGAACATTTTTCCCGTTTTTTTCAGTCCAATATATAATACAATATCGTCAGTCTTAAGTTCAGCGCGTCCGGCAGTATGGCTACGTTCACATTTGCGTTGTGTGTTGCGTCGGCGACGCAACGCACAACGCATGCAAAAACGCATTGTTTTGTGACGCATGCGTCCATTTTTGGCTTGATTTTGGACGCAAAAAAAAGCAACTTGCAGCGTCCTCTGCGCCCTGACGCTTGCGCCAGAAATGACGCATGCATCACAAAACGCAAGACAACGCATGTCCATGCGCCCCATGTTAAATATAGGGGCGCATGCGTCGCCGCGGCTGCACCCGACGCAACGCTAGTGTGAACGTAGCCTAAACGAGCCTCACACGGCTGCAGGGACGGAAGGAAAGGAGCGCAGACAATGAAATGTCCCCCAGTGCTACGGGGGTCAATGAGCCTTCAGCGACACCCAGGGCCACCGGCCCAGCAGCCGCCATGTCCTGAGGGGCCGGAGAGGGACAATATGTTCAACCACTTATCAGCGTCTGCACCGGCATCCGAATAATGGAAAGGAAGCTGTGGCTCCAGAGCACGCAGGGGCCCATGCTTCTTATTCCAACCAATCAGATCACTGCTTTCATTTTCAAAGCTGTGTTAGAAGAGCTGGAATCTGATTGGTTGCTATGGCACGTTTGGTTTAGGGCACATTATGATGGCCGCCTGTCATCTTTTGGCTCTAAATGATACTAAAAGCTCAGCAGATCTGGTGTGCACCGGAATATAAACAGTACACAGCGTCAATAACCGCCAGTGACCATTATAACAGCCTATGACGTCAGTAAATTGCGACCGCCCACCCCGGTAAAGAGAGAGCGCAGACTGCGCATGCCTATTACGTCACTAACATGCGTCCACCCCCCTCGAACTCGCTGTGGGAGAAGACTGCGCAGGCGCGGCCGCCGCTCCTTACGTCACTGCGTGTAGTCGCCGCCCACCGATGTAGCTGAGTTGTCGGTGCCGCGGGTGTTTCGTCGCTGAGGAGGATGCGCGGTGTTCGCTGTCGGACATCCCGGGTGTGAGCCGCATGTTCGGGGCCGCCCTGGTTCTTGGCCCTTGGTTTTCCCCGTCCTCGCCGTTCCAATGACCGGGGAGAAGATCCGCTCCCTCCGCCGGGACCACAAGCCGAGCAAGGATGAGGAGCTGCTGGAGCCGGACGAGGAGGCGACGGCCGGGGGCACCTTCACCCGCAAGAACCGGAACAGCAGGAGCTTCAGCAACCACCGACTGATCCGCGCCCCCTCCAACCCGGCCATAGCCCCCGGGGACGGGGAGGCCAAGCCCGGCACCTGCCACCCGGTGCACGAGTGCGTGTACAAGGGCGACATCCGCCGCCTGTCCTCCCTCATCCGGAGCCACAGCATCGGCCAGAAGGACAACCACGGTCAGTGCCGCCGCTGCTGCAGAACCTCTCAGGGCAGTCACGGGGGGAGGGAGGAGAGGCTGTCAGTGACTGAGGATGGGGGGTCGTAGCTGTCAGTGACTGAGGATGGGGGGTCGTAGCTGTCAGTGACTGGGGATGGGGGGGTCGTAGCTGTCAGTGACTGAGGATGGGGGGTCGTAGCTGTCAGTGACTGAGGATGGGGGGATCGTAGCTGTCAGTGACTGGGGATGGGGGGTCGTAGCTGTCAGTGACTGAGGATGGGGGGTCGTAGCTGTCAGTGACTGAGGATGGGGGAGGGGGTCGTAGCTGTCAGTGACTGAGGATGGGGGGTCGTAGCTGTCAGTGACTGAGGATGGGGGGGTCGTAGCTGTCAGTGACTGGGGATGGGGGGGTCGTAGCTGTCAGTGACTGAGGATGGGGGGGTCGTAGCTGTCAGTGACTGAGGATGGGGGGGTCGTAGCTGTCAGTGACTGAGGATGGGGGGGTCGTAGCTGTCAGTGACTGAGGATGGGGGGGTCGTAGCTGTCAGTGACTGAGGATGGGGGGATCGTAGCTGTCAGTGACTGAGGATGGGGGGGTCGTAGCTGTCAGTGACTGAGGATGGGGGGGTCGTAGCTGTCAGTGACTGAGGATGGGGGGGTCGTAGCTGTCAGTGACTGGGGATGGGGGGGTCGTAGCTGTCAGTGACTGAGGATGGGGGAGGGGGTCGTAGCTGTCAGTGACTGAGGATGGGGGAGGGGGTCGTAGCTGTCAGTGACTGAGGATGGGGGAGGGGGTCGTAGCTGTCAGTGACTGAGGATGGGGGGGTCGTAGCTGTCAGTGACTGAGGATGGGGGGGTCGTAGCTGTCAGTGACTGAGGATGGGGGGGTCGTAGCTGTCAGTGACTGAGGATGGGGGGGTCGTAGCTGTCAGTGACTGAGGATGGGGGGGTCGTAGCTGTCAGTGACTGAGGATGGGGGGGTCGTAGCTGTCAGTGACTGAGGATGGGGGGGTCGTAGCTGTCAGTGACTGAGGATGGGGGGGTCGTAGCTGTCAGTGACTGAGGATGGGGGGGTCGTAGCTGTCAGTGACTGAGGATGGGGGGGTCGTAGCTGTCAGTGACTGAGGATGGGGGGGTCGTAGCTGTCAGTGACTGAGGATGGGGGAGTCGTAGCTGTCAGTGACTGAGGATGGGGGGGTCGTAGCTGTCAGTGACTGAGGATGGGGGGTCGTAGCTGTCAGTGACTGAGGATGGGAGGGTCGTAGCTGTCAGTGACTGGGGATGGGGGGGTCGTAGCTGTCAGTGACTGAGGATGGGGGGGTCGTAGCTGTCAGTGACTGAGGATGGGGGAGGGGGTCGTAGCTGTCAGTGACTGAGGATGGGGGAGGGGGTCGTAGCTGTCAGTGACTGAGGATGGGGGGGTCGTAGCTGTCAGTGACTGAGGATGGGGGGGTCGTAGCTGTCAGTGACTGAGGATGGGGGGGTCGTAGCTGTCAGTGACTGGGGATGGGGGGGTCGTAGCTGTCAGTGACTGAGGATGGGGGAGGGGGTCGTAGCTGTCAGTGACTGAGGATGGGGGGGATCGTAGCTGTCAGTGACTGAGGATGGGGGGTCGTAGCTGTCAGTGACTGGGGATGGGGGGGTCGTAGCTGTCAGTGACTGAGGATGGGGGGGTCGTAGCTGTCAGTGACTGAGGATGGGGGGGTCGTAGCTGTCAGTGACTGGGGATGGGGGGGTCGTAGCTGTCAGTGACTGAGGATGGGGGGGTCGTAGCTGTCAGTGACTGAGGATGGGGGGGTCGTTGCTGTCAGTGACTGAGGATGGGGGGGGGGTCGTAGCTGTCAGTGACAGAAGTAGGAATGTCAGCAGCCGAAGCTGCTGCAAACATCTTGGGACAGAGCAGTCAGTTGTGAGGGCCAGAGCTGTCAGTCTCTTAAGGTTACAGTTGTCAGTTAAGAGGCAGGTGTGGAGCTGTCACTCACGGTGGGATATGAGCTGTCAATCATTCAGGGTTAGCGATGTCGGGTCGGCGTTGCACGGCCTCTTCGATAAAAGCTGTGGGTTATGGGGTCTGATCTCTCGGTTATGGGGTCTGATCTCTCGGTTATGGGGTCTGATCTCTCGGTTATGGGGTCTGATCTGTCGGTTATGGGGTCTGATCTGTCAGTCACAGGGGTGAGGAGGTTTCAGACTGCCTTTCTGTTGTTCATGTTTGTGGGCGCCCAGGTTCACAGTCGGTCATTTACGTCGGGGGCCTGAGATGCTGCTTGTTTGTTCATTTTTTGGGGGTCAGAGATGCTGAACAGTCAATCATTTGTTGGGTGGGGGGCAGATCTGTCAGTCCTATTGGCTGCAGAGCTGTTGGGTCAGTGATATCCGCCGCGGGGGTCTGAGCTGCCAGTTATAGGGACTTCTGGAGCCGTCATTCACATCCGCTCCAGAAATGTCAGTAGCTGTTGATAGTTTGGACGGGGGGCTGCTGATTTCTGTCAGCTGCTCCTCACGTAGAGACGTGACTTCCACCTTGTGCTGGTGACAACGGCTGGAGAGTCAGAGGTCTCTGAGACAGAGGATGATTGGAGTTGTTATCCCAACATCCGCCAGGTCATCTGATGCCTCCTGTAATGAGACCCGGCCGCATGTTCCTCCTTCCCTCAGGTATTGATATTCTGTCTGTCGCTGTAGTAACCTCTAGGTCATTTCCTGCCCCCAGCATTGAGAACAGCTGAGGATGATGGGGGTTGCTGTGTAGGTCTCCTCCTTTCTTTGGTAAGGTGTGATTTGTGCACAGTCCTTGGCTATTAGTACCGCACGGATCAATAATTAGAGGGACATAGCATTGTTTGGTCCCCATTTCCATCTCTGTGTTAGCTGCGTGTTATTCCGTGGTGCTCATCACTAGCTGCAGCCGTCCTTTAGCCAATTTGTGGCAGAGGATGTCCATCCCGTGCTTCCTTTGCTGGGTGTGGGGGTCCGGAGTGGGTGGGATTGCACAGCCAGCATCCGCCTCTAACTGCAGTGACCAGAGCTAGCTCTGATCACTGCTAATTAACAGTTTAAATGCCACTGTCAATCTGTGATAGCAACATTTAAGTGGTGCGATTCCTGGAGGTGGATCCATTCTGTTGCCAATCACCCCGGCTCTCTGTGACACAATCACGAGGCTCCCATGGATCACCATGGCAGCCAGAGGATATCTGTAGTAATAGTTTTTAAAAATACTAGAAAACTAAAAAAAAAAAGTTTCAATCAGATCCCTTTTCCCAATGCAAGAAAAAAAAACCCCATTTGGTGTCGACGCATTGACAAAAGTCCAATCTAGCAAAATCTAAGATTGTTTATGTAAAGGTCATAAAAAAAATTCCAAACTGCCCAATTACAAAAAAAAATATCCTCCACTCCATTAATATGCGATAAATAGCAATCAAAATGGTATCAGGAATAACTCGTCACAAGAAAGCAATAAACTCCAAAGCTTCATCAACAGAAAAATTAAGAGAAGTTTGGGTCTTAGAAGACAACAGCACAAAGGAAAAGCTTATTTTTATTGCCAAAACCCTGGATGTTTTGTCTCCGCCCACTTGACTCTTCTGTTCTTTGATTCATCTCTGTGTTCTGTTGCTTGTGAGGAGCGAGCCGGTCCCCGTGATCGGTGATTAGGCTGCGCACCTCTCTAGACAGGTTCCCTTTAAGCATGTTGTGAATGAGACTTTTCTGGCAGCTTTCCCGATTTCTCAGACATTTATTGGATTATTGGGTACATTTTACATATATCAAGTTCTGCTGCTGTTTCAGGAAAATGGCTAAGTCTTCCGTGCTGCTGCTGCCCGCTCCTGTGAGCTCCTTCCCGCCGGTGCCATGAGCTGCTGCTGCCCTCTCTTGTGAGCTCCTTCCCGCTGGTGCCGTGAGCTGCTGTTGCCCGCTGTTTTGAGCTCCTTCCTGCCGGTGCCTTGAGCTGCCTGCTCCTGAGAGCTCCTTCTCGCCTGTGCAGTGAGCCGCTGCCCTCTCTTGTGAGCTCTTTCCTGCCGGTGCCGTGAGCTGCTGCTGCCCGTTCTTGTGAGCTCTTTCCTGCCAATGCTGTAGGCTGCTGCTGCCCGTTCTTGTGAGCTCCTTCCCGCCAATACTGTGGGCTGCTGCTGCCCGTTCTTGTGAGCTCCTTCCCGCCAAAGCTGTGGGCTGCTGCTGCCCGTTCTTGTGAGCTCCTTCCCGCCAATGCTGTAGGCTGCTGCTGCCCGTTCTTGTGAGCTCCTTCCCGCCAATGCTGTAGGCTGCTGCTGCCCGTTCTTGTGAGCTCCTTCCCGCCAATGCTGTAGGCTGCTGCTGCCCGTTCTTGTGAGCTCCTTCCCGCCGGTGCTGTGGGCTGCTGCTGCCCGCTTCTGTGATCTCCTTCCCGCCAATGCTGTGGGCTGCTGCTGCTCATTTTTGTGAGCTCCTTCCCGCCAATGCTGTGAGCTGCTGCTGCCCGTTCTTGTGCGCTCCTTCCCGCCAATGCTGTGGGCTGCTGCTGCCCGTTCTTGTGAGCTCCTTCCCGCCAATGCTGTAGGCTGCTGCTGCCCGTTCTTGTGAGCTCCTTCCCGCCAATGCTGTAGGCTGCTGCTGCCCGTTCTTGTGAGCTCCTTCCTGCCGGTGCCGTGAGCTGCTGCTGCCCGCTCCTGTGAGCTCCTTCCTGCCGGTGCCGTGAGCTGCTGCTGCCCGCTCCTGTGAGCTCCTTCCTGCCGGTGCCGTGAGCTGCTGCTGCCCGCTCCTGTGAGCTCCTTCCTGCCGGTGCCATGAGCTGCTGCTGCCCGCTCCTGTGAGCTCCTTCCTGCCGGTGCCATGAGCTGCTGCTGCCCGCTCCTGTGAGCTCCTTCCCGCCGGTGCCATGAGCTGCTGCTGCCCGCTCCTGTGAGCTCCTTCCCGCCGGTGCCGTAAGCTGCTGCCCGCTCCTGTGAGCTCCTTCCTGCCGGTGCCGTGAGCTGCTTCTGCCCGCTCCTGTGAGCTGCTGCCCTCTGACATGATTACCATGAGACATTATTTGATTTTTATTTTGTAAGTAGAGCAGTGGGGAAAACGTAGCGACACATGGCAGCCATTGCCGGGTTTGTGATAGCGGCTGTCTGCACGGGCACATAGTGCGCTCTTTAGTGATATGCCTGATACAACCTTGGCAGGCGCTCTCTTTGTGATGGACCCGATACGGCGGGTTTTGTTCTGCTGTGACCTGATGTGGGGGTGATACGGCGCAGTCTGACTTTGTACATTTGACGCTTCTCCGTTCTTGGTGTTTGGAGGTGGCAGCAAAGTAAAATGTCCAAGATGTCAAGCTAAATGTAATGGCTAAAGGAGGTGGTCTCCTGGATTACACAACTAATGGCCTACTCTTTGGGGCAGACCCCCAACACTCTATTTGATTTTGCTTTAAATTATTATGATCTCCGCTGCAGAGGATTCCTGTCCATCCCCTGATGTCGGCCGCGTAAAGAGGATCTGCAGCAGTTACAGGTGGTTTTCTTTTGCATCTGTTGCATACATAGAAATAGTGGGAAGTGTCAGGAAAGCATCCGGGGATTGGAAGCTCGTCCGGCCCCCGCAGGTAAAAGTACAACCGCTGCTATGGGAATGGCCGCCAGACAGAGTGCCGCAGCGCTGAACCCGACACACCCCTATGTTGAGATATGTGACATGTAGTGGTGTGGCGGGGGCAGGGATTCAGTCGTTGCATTGATGGATCACACCGTTATTCACTCCTTACTGAAATGGCTGATAACAGCGAACAGTAGAATACACAATTTCCATTTGCTTCAGTGTTGTATGTAAAATCTTGCTTTCACGTTAGTTCTATATTGGCGGAACCTGCTGATTTTTGGCTTAAACGTGCAAATATTATCTATGGGGGTCTTTCAACTTTGCCCCTGTCAGGGGAGATCGCAGAGCAGCTTGTACGGATGTCAGGACACCTCTTGGCGCCGCTTATCTCCATAGCAAACAACCAATTGCACAGATTTAACAGCTGATGATGTCTGGGGGAGAATAGGATCTGGAATCCCTGTTCTGCATGAGATCAGCGGCCGCCGGGGGGCACTAGTCTGATCCGAGATTGGTTGTGAAGCGTGTATGTAGTGGGGGAAAATAAGTATTCGATACTCTGCCGATTTTGCAAGTTTTCCCACCTACAAGAATGGAGCGGTCTGTAATTTTTATCGTAGGTACACTTCACCTGTGAGAGACAGAATCTAAAAATAATAAACAGGAAATCACATTGTAGGATTTTTACATAATTTATTTGTATTTTGTGGCATGAAATAAGTATTTGATACAATAGAAAAACAGAACTTAATATTTGGTGCAGAAACCTTTGTTTGCCGTTACCGAGGTCAGACGTTTCCTGTAGTTCTTGACCAGGTTTGCACACACTGCAGCAGGGATATTGGCCCCCTCCTCCATACAGATCTTCTCCAGATCTTCCAGGTTTCGCGGCTGTCTCTGGGCAACATTGAGTTTCTATTGGGTTCAGGTCTGAGGGCTGACTAGGCCACTCCAGGACCTTGAAATGCTTCTTACGGAGCCGCTCCTTAGTTGCCCTTGCTGTGTTTTTTCGGGTCATTGTCATGCTGGAAGATCCAGCCACGACCCATCTTCAATGCTCTTACTGTGGGTAGGAGGTTGTTGGCCAAAATCTCTACGTTACCCCATCCATCCTCCCTTCAAAACGGTGCAGTCGTCTTGTCACCTCTGCAGAAAAGCGCCCCCCCCCCCCAAAGTATGCTGTTTCTCCCACTATGCTTCACGGTTGGGACGGTGTTCTTGGGTTATACTCGTCATTCTTCCTCCTCCATCCTTTGACAGCTCTTTGGTCTTGGCCATGGTGGAGAGGTTGGGATGTGACTGATTGTGTGGACAAGTGTCTTTTATGCAGGTGACGAGATAAAACAGATGCAATTAATACAGGTAATGAGTGCAGAGTAGGAGGCTTCTTACAGAAAAGCTAACAGGTCTGTGTGAGCCAGAATTCTTGCTGATCGGTCGGTGATCAAATACGGTACTTATTTAATGCAATAAAATGCAAATCAATTATGTAAAAATCCTATAATGTGATTTTCTGTGTTTTTTTTTTTTTTTTTTTTAGATACCTATGATAAAAATTACAGACCTCTCCACTCTTTGTTGGAGAGAATTCTTGCAAAATCAGCAGAGTATCAAATTCTTATTTTCTTCTCTGTATTTCACAGTCCATGTAGCAGAACGGAGCCCACCAGAAGCACAGCTGACCCCATAGGAAATTGTAGGATCTGTCACTTGTTGAGACCCCTTTGGTCACTGCACAGAGATTTCCTATTGGAGAAGGAGTGGGATAACCCAACTTCACAATCTGGCCACACACCGGTTCTGTTCGTACTGTGTAACTACGTAGTCGCATGGGTCTGCTTAGGAGTTGTACACACGGCAGGTAGGGGAACACTTGGCTGGCCTCGGCTCTTCCCAGCTGTTGGCAGGGGTGTTGTGAGACTTGGGGCCATCATCTTCTTTAGTCAGAATTGACCCTTGTTATAGGTCTGGGGCATTTATGACGCGTCGGCAGGCTCCATTGCACGCTGTTAGGAATGGCGGGGTAGCCACGCAGATGCAGCCCTCCATTCATTTCAGGATAGGCTCAAAGATGATGCTGAACACTATCATCTGCATAGAAATTGGTAATTTTTTCCCTATCCGATGCAGCCACTAGGGGGAGCCGCACAACGTTGCTGAATACTTGTATGTGCAGAGCTCCCTCTAGTGGTGGCTGCAGGATTTCTCATTTCCATGTGTGTTCGGGGCACTTATTATAACGCCGCTCTGGGGTCCGTCCATCGCTGGATTCCAGTAACGTTCAGCCCCTTCCTATGATTGATGTATTTAATGCCTTATTTCTAGATATCAGGATTAGTCACAGCCTTTTTCTATCCTCTGCTGTTTTGTCAAACCCTTCTGTTCATTCAAGGCTTTGCTCTCCAGGCCGCGCTCCCACGTTCCCATTCAATCTTTGCTGCTAATTTTATCTGCTGGCCGCATTACAGAAAGTATTAGAGGTTTATTTATGTATTGCTTTAGCTAATTAAGTTGTTGGGGGTTGTAGTACCCTCGAGAGAATCCGGCCGTTAGCGCCTGCAAAAGTCAATCGCTGCAAGTTTCCCATGGGGAATATTCCAGATTAAGACAGATTAAGATGTACGGCCGCCCGCAGTGTTACAGCACAGGAAGTGATCAGAGCGCGGTGCGGCCAAAGTCACACGTCAGGGATGTCACAACGAGAAGTAAATGATGACTTGCGCCATAGAGCAGCAGCCTGGAGTCAGCTGCTGCAGAACTACAACTCCCAGCAGACGTGAGCATGCCAGCTGCTGCAGAACTACAACTCCCAGCAGACGTGAGCATGCCTGCTGCTGCAGAACTACAACTCCCAGCAGACGTGAGCATGCCTGCTGCTGCAGAACTACAACTCCCAGCAGACGTGAGCATGCCAGCTGCTGCAGAACTACAACTCCCAGCAGACGTGAGCATGCCAGCTGCTGCAGAACTACAGCTCCCAGCAGACGTGAGCATGCCTGCTGCTGCAGAACTACAACTCCCAGCAGACGTGAGCATGCCAGCTGCTGCAGAACTACAACTCCCAGCAGACGTGAGCATGCCAGCTACTGCAGAACTACAACTCCCAGCAGACGTGAGCATGCCTGCTGCTGCAGAACTACAACTCCCAGCAGACGTGAGCATGCCAGCTGCTGCAGAACTACAACTCCCAGCAGACGTGAGCATGCCAGCTGCTGCAGAACTACAACTCCCAGCAGACGTGAGCATGCCAGCTGCTGCAGAACTACAACTCCCAGCAGACGTGAGCATGCCTGCTGCTGCAGAACTACAACTCCCAGCAGACGTGAGCATGCCAGCTGCTGCAGAACTACAACTCCCAGTAGACGTGAGTATGCCAGCTGCTGCAGAACTACAACTCCCAGCAGACGTGAGCATGCCAGCTGCTGCAGAACTACAACTCCCAGCAGACGTGAGCATGCCAGCTGCTGCAGAACTACAACTCCCAGCAGACGTGAGCATGCCAGCTGCTGCAGAACTACAGCTCCCAGCAGACGTGAGCATGCCAGCTGCTGCAGAACTACAACTCCCAGCAGACGTGAGCATGCCAGCTGCTGCAGAACTACAACTCCCAGCAGACGTGAGCATGCCAGCTGCTGCAGAACTACAACTCCCAGCAGACGTGAGCATGCCAGCTGCTGCAGAACTACAACTCCCAGCAGACGTGAGCATGCCAGCTGCTGCAGAACTACAACTCCCAGTATGCCCAGATGACCTGCGGCCAGGTTTTACCAGTTGCTCTAAAGCTGTAAACCTACAACTCCTGGCTGTGCATGCTGGGGATTGTAGTTTTCTGACTGTCGCAGAGCTTTGTCCCTTGTCTCCGGTGCTGAGGACCTTTTTGGGCCCTTGCAGACACCGTATTCTCAGTAATACCGTAATTACCGCACTGCTGCCGCCCCGTCCATGCGCTGCACTTTTTGTTTTCCCCACTCTCGACCCTTTTATAATCTGTGGTACAGTGGTGGACCGCCCCTTTAATGAGCCCGTTTCGCCACCATAGAAGGCCCCGTTCTGCGCGCTGATTGCATCTTGTTTTCGCGATTACATCGTCAACGTCTTAATTTCCTGCACCTAAAATATTCATATAAAACTCTGTTTAAAGTTTTATCAGGGTAAGTTGCGTGTTTGCTGCCCCAGATCTGTCAGCCGCAATCTGCCGCTCGTCCTCGCCGGCTTTCATGCTTCCTTCAGTAACATTTTCTCGTTTCCTTTTTAAGTGGTGACCCATTAAAGGGGATGTGCGCTGACACGTCGCCGTCACAGGAGACCAGAGAGCTCGTTAGTCCCATAATATACGTTATCGAGGTGACAATGGAAATGAGTCTATTTCTCTACAGCAGTGCCCTCCCCCAGACTACAACTCCCAACATGTCCCTCTGTCCTGTACAGGCTGCTGCCCCCACACTACAACTCCCAACATGTGCTACTGTCCCGTACAGGCTGCCCCCAACACTACAACTCCCAACATGTGCTACTGTCCCGTAAGGCTGCCCCCAACACTACAACTCCCAACATGTCCTGCTGTCCCGTACAAGCTGCCCCCCACACTACAACTCCCAACATGTCCTGCTGTCCCGTGCAGGCTGCTGCCCCCACACTACAACTCCCAACATGTCCTGTTGTCCCATACAGGCTGCCCTCCAGACTACAACTCCCAACATGTCCCTCTGTCCCGTACAGGCTGCTGCCCCCACACTACAACTCCCAACATGTGCTACTGTCCCGTACAGGCTGCTGCCCCCCACACTACAACTCCCAACATGTCCTGCTGTCCCGTACAGGCTGCTGCCCCCACACTACAACTCCCAACATGTGCTACTGTCCCGTACAGGCTGCTGCCCCCCACACTACAACTCCCAACATGTCCTGCTGTCCCGTACAGGCTGCCCCCAACACTACAACTCCCAACATGTGCTATGTCCCATACAGGCTGCCCCAACACTACAACTCCCAACATGTCCTGCTGTCCCGTGCAGGCTGCTGCCCCCACACTACAACTCCCAACATGTCCTGTTGTCCCATACAGGCTGCCCTCCAGACTACAACTCCCAACATGTCCCTCTGTCCCGTACAGGCTGCTGCCCCCACACTACAACTCCCAACATGTGCTACTGTCCCGTACAGGCTGCTGCCCCCCACACTACAACTCCCAACATGTCCTGCTGTCCCGTACAGGCTGCTGCCCCCACACTACAACTCCCAACATGTGCTACTGTCCCGTACAGGCTGCTGCCCCCCACACTACAACTCCCAACATGTCCTGCTGTCCCGTACAGGCTGCTGCCCCCACACTACAACTCCCAACATGTGCTACTGTCCCGTACAGGCTGCTGCCCCCCACACTACAACTCCCAACATGTCCTGCTGTCCCGTACAGGCTGCCCCCAACACTACAACTCCCAACATGTGCTATGTCCCGTACAGGCTGCCCCCAACACTACAACTTCCAACATGTCCTGCTGTCCTGTACAGGCTGCCCTCCGAACTATGACTCCCATCATGTCCTGCTGTCCCGTACAGGTTGCTTCCCCCACACTACAACTCCCAACATGTCCTGCTGTCCTGTACAGGCTTCTCTCCAGACTACAACTCCCACCATGTGCTGCTGTCCCGTACAGGCTGCTGCCCTCCACACTACAACTTCCAACATGTCCCTCTGTCCTGTACTGGCTGCCCCCCCACACTACAACTCCCAACATGTCCTGCTGTCCCATACAGGCTGCCCTCCAGACTACAACTCCCAACATGTGCTACTGTCCCATACAGGCTTCTCTCCAGACTACAACTCCCAACATGTCCCTCTGTCCTGTACAGGCTGCCCCCAACACTACAACTCCCAACATGTCCTGCTGTCCCGTACAGGCTGCCCCCCACACTACAACTCCCAACATGTCCTGTTGTCCCGTACAGGCTGCCCCCCACACTACAACTCCCAACATGTCCTGTTGTCCCGTACAGGCTTCTCTCCACACTACAACTCCCAACATGTAGGCTATCCTGTAGATCCCTGATGTGACGTCTTCCAGCGGCAAAGCGGTGTACAGGTCGGACTCTCTGCAGCACGTCGGCCATTTTCAGACACTTACAGCAAGCAGAGTTTTTGGAAATAATGAGAAACACGATGTACATTGTGCGATGATGAACTTTTAGGCTCCTTGGTGTTTTCTTGCAGTGTTCACGCGTCGCTAACCTTCCCCCCAGAGAGAACCGTTGTGGCCGCACGGCGGTCGTTGGACCCTCGAATGTCTCCCTGAAGCGTTGGCCACATTCACATCGATACAAAGTATCATTTATTGCCCACTAAATGCATTCATCACCTCGCAGTGGAATAGATGAATGTGTGATCACCAGGGGTGGCCCCCTTGGGTGCTGGGGACCCCCTGTGTGAGCATGTGCGGCCACCTCTGGGGACCCCCGGTGTGAGCATGTGCGGCCACCTCTGGGGACCCCCGGTGTGAGCATGTGCGGCCACCGCTGGGGACCCCCAGTGTGAGCATGTGCGGCCACCGCTGGGGACCCCCAGTGTGAGCATGTGCGGCCACCGCTCCATTCACTTCTGCAGGACATATCTCCACATGCGCACTATCGCTCCATTCGTGTAGGGAGGTTTCTCTGCCCGTGGGGGGCGCTCATTTGGTTACCCCCGTCTGCCTCCCCATCACCACTGCGGTGACTGCAGCTGACGTGTCTCTTCTTTTCTCCTTCCAGGTAATACCCCGCTGCACCTTGCTGTGATGTTGGGCAATAAAGGTACGTGCCGATATAGACACTAGACCGTGGCATTCTCTCCTCCCTGTGGCTTTGTATGTGTTGCAGAACTACAATCCCCATCCTCCATCTGTCAGGACTTGCTGGAAGTTGTACTTTTGCAACCACTGCTGCGGGGGAAGACGCTTCCTAGGGGTGTAAGAATAATCCTGTATTGTAAGTGTCGATGCCAATCCTGGAGTGTGGCGTATTGGACAGAGCTGCTTTCCGCAGCAGCGCCACCCCTGCCTGTAGGTTGTGTCTGGTATTGCAGCTCAGATCTATTATAGTGAATGGAGCTGAGGTTCAGTACCGGACACAAGCTATGGACGGGGGCGAAGAAGACTTAACTAATAACAGGTTCATACAAGGTCATGGCGTGCGGCCCCAGGATGTGCTGATTCAGTAGGGATTTGGGGGGTGGAGGTAGCGGCGTCGCTCTCGGGATGCTCCTTACCTGCAGTGACCGCAGACTTTACCCCCGAACCGTGTCCCTAAATAGTTTACACATTAACTTCTGTGATGGCCTCCTGTCCGAAGCGCTGCCTTCTTTATCAGAGATTTCTGCTTCTTTCTCCACATATGAGCCACTTTTCCTTTTATCCCTGTCTCCCAATTCATCAATTACTCTGAAAACCGAATCAGTTCAGTTTTGGGTCAAAACAAGAGAAGTTGGCAGCTTACTGAGTGACGAGAATACAGCTGCTTGCCAAAGTCTATGGAGAAGAGGTTTGGGTAGTAGAATAGAGTAAATCGAGAGGCATGCACACGCAGAAAGATCATGTTGTAGCTTTCTAGTAATTGTTTCTCTATTCTCATTCTCGGTTCACAGCTGCACTGCTCAGTACTTCTATATAAAGTCCTCAATACTGCTGCTTTCTAGTAAGTGTTTATTTTGCCTGAGAGCTGGATTCACGGCTACACTTCTCAGCACTGATGTATACTGTCCTCCATGATGCTGCTTTCTAGTAAGTGTATTCTTACCTCAGTGCTAGATTCACAGCTACACTACTCAGTACTGGTGTATAATATCCTCCATGCTGCTGGTTTATAGTAAGTGTATTATCTCGCCCCCTAGTGCTGGAATCACAGCTACACTAATCAGCACTGATGTATAATATCCTCGATGCTAATGATTATGTGATACATAGAGACAGGAGAGCAGGAATCCCTCCTCTGTGTGTCGTGTATGGGAGACTTCATAGTCTACACTCACTAGCTCAGAGACAACTGAAAGTTGGTGATAAGGCCTCCAGAGGGAAAACTGGTGAAACGTGTGCAACGGCCATATCATGGTCACAAATGGTGTTATCCCCTATGTATACACATCTGACTCATCCAAGTATCCAGAATGCTTTGCTGTATTAGTCTATACATGTATTTTCATGATCTGAGCATATTTTTAAATATATGCACTTCATCTATTAAAAAAAAAGTCAAAGTGGACAATCCCTTTAAATGAGAATAATCTCCATGGCCGCTGGGGGGAGCTGTGCAGCTTGATTTTTACTGTGCACTGAAGCAGACTGCAGAGAGCTCCCCCTAGTGGTGGCCAGAATCTTAGTGAACAATGGACCTGAGTGGGTCAGCAGAGGGTTTAAGAAATACTCTGAAACTAATTTACGCTGAGTTTTGTTACATTTGGAAATGAATAATCTAGAGGAGCAATGATAAGGAAGAAAAAATGTCTAAATCTATATGTCTTCCACTTTTTGCAGAGTGCGCTCATCTGCTGCTGGCGCACCACGCTCCGGTGAAGGTGAAGAATGCGCAGGGCTGGAGCCCGCTGGCTGAGGCCATCAGCTATGGGGACAGACAGATGAGTAAGTGGCCCCCTGTGTTTCCTCCTTACAGGACGCCCTCACTGTGAGGTCCAGAGACAAGATCAGCATGAAATGTAGTGATATAGCTATATACTGTCTGCTGCCCCGGCACAGCTACACCGCGGGGATCATACACTGGTCATATAGCTATATACTGTCTGCTGCCCCCGGGCACAGCTACACTGCGGGGATTACACACTGTGGATATAGCTATATACTGTCCGCTGCTCCCGGGCACAGCTACACCGCGGGGGATCATACACTGGTCATATAGCTATATACTGTCTGCTGCCCCGGGCACAGCTACACTGCGGGGATTACACACTGTGGATATAGCTATATACTGTCCGCTGCCCCAGGCACAGCTACACCCGGAGATCACACACGGGGGATATTGCTATATACCGTCCGCTGCCCCGGGCACAGCTACACTGCGGGGATTACACACTGTGGATATAGCTATATACTGTCCGCTGCCCCCGGGCACAGCTACACCCGGAGATCACACACGGGGGATATTGCTATATACTGTCTGCTGCCCCCGGGCACAGCTACACCCGGAGATCACACACGGGGGATATTGCTATATACTGTCCGCTGCCCCCGGGCACAGCTACACTGCGGGGATTACACACTGTGGATATAGCTATATACTGTCCGCTGCCCCCGGGCACAGCTACACCGCGGGGATCATACACTGGTCATATAGCTATATACTGTCTGCTGCCCCCGGGCACAGCTACACCCGGAGATCACACACTGGTCATATAGCTATGTACTGTCTGCTGCCCCGGGCACAGCTACACCCGGAGATCACACACTGGGGATATTGCTATATACTGTCCGCTGCCCCCGGGCACAGCTACACCCGGAGATCACACACGGGGGATATAGCTATATATTGTCCGCTGCCCCGGGCACAGCTACACCCGGAGATCACACACGGGGGATATAGCTATATACTGTCCGCTGCCCCAGGCACAGCTACACCGCGGGGATCACACACTGGGGATATAGCTATATACTGTCCGCTGCCCCGGGCACAGCTACACCGCGGGGATCACACACTGGGGATATAGCTATATACTGTCCGCTGCCCCCGGGCACAGCTACACCCAGAGATCACACACGGGGGATATAGCTATATACTGTCCGCTGCCCCAGGCACAGCTACACCGCGGGGATCACACACTGGGGATATAGCTATATACTGTCCGCTGCCCTGGGCACAGCTACACTGCGGGGATTACACACTGTGGATATAGCTATCTACTGTCTGCTGCCCCCGGCACAGCTACACCCGGAGATCACACACTGGGGATATAGCTATATACTGTCCGCTGCCCCGGGCACAGCTACACCCGGAGATCAAACACTGTGGATATAGCTATATACTGTCCGCTGCCCCCGGGCACAGCTACACCGTGGGGATCACACACTGGGTATATAGCTATATACTGTCCGCTGCCCCCGGGCACAGCTACACTAAACTAAAAAATCATATTATACATTATCATCACAGGAGGAGTTATCTGGGACAGGCTGGTAATGTCACTGTGAAGGGGTGGTGTCATGGATTCACACCGTGACTGTCAGCAGTACGTCACGATTGGGGTGACCTTTGGCCAGCCCACGGCTATCACATGTGCAGGGAGCTTATCTTGGTTATCCCTCCACTGCTGCAATGTGATGAAAACACAAACAAGGGTATTGACCTCTCAATTTACCGCAGGGGCTTATTTTAGTTATCCCACTGCTCTGCAATATAAGGCTACTTTCACACTAGCGTTAACTGCAATCCGTCACAATGCGTCGTTTTGCAGAAAAAAATGCATCCTGCAAAAGTGCTTGCAGGATGCGTTTTTTTCCCCATAGACTTGTATTGACGACGCATTGCGACAGATTGCCACACGTCGCATCCGTCGTGCGACGGATGCGTCGTGCTTTGGTGGACCGTCGGGAGCAAAAAACGCTACATGTAACGTTTTTTGCTCCGGACGGACCGCTTTTTCCGACCGCGCATACGCGGCCGGAACTCCGCCCCCACCTCCCCGCACCTCCCAATGGGGCAGCGGATGCGCCGGAGAAATTCATCCGCTGCCTCCGTTGTGCAGTGCGTTAAACGCTAGCGTCGGAATCTCTGCCCGACGCATTGCGACGGGGAGATTCCGATGCTAGTGTGAAAGTAGCCTAACACGAACTGCAGGGATTTATGTATATCCCGCTTTACAGTTCTGCTTGAAAACTTGCAGCTCTCTGGCCCCCCTCCCTTACCCTCAGGTCAGATTAGGTACTGCACCTAGGGTAATTATTCGCCAGAAAGGCTGCCTGCTCTGTACTGGCTATTGGGCACGCTGCACAAGGGCGTTATAACTACTCCCACTCAGGCAGGAACAATAATTATCAACGCCGCCGTCGCTACAACAACTCCCAAAAGCGCAGGACATGGTATGCCGCCACCAGCTTTGATTAACGGTTCCGAAGCTAACCCAAAACAAAAGCGTTATTCCCTTCAGAAGACTTGGGGTACGTTTTAGAGCAGGAGAATGAAGCTAGTATTTTAAATATTTTACTCCATAAAGATCAGGCAGTGTTTATAAAAAGGTATATAAAGATGTTACAATATGAGACAAAGTATGTATGTACAAAGCAATTATAAAATAACATGGATTAAAGAAGAAAGATAAAACTCACGTGCTCAGATCATCTCAGGCAACCATGCTGGTAGGCGGAGCACCAAATGTCCCAATTCATGAGATAAGACCTGCTGTAACAGCTCAGGCAAGACTCAAGGTTGGGTTAAGTACAGTCACTTATACCTGCAGGCTTGTGACATCACTAAAGGGGTTGAGTTAACATCGCCCTCCCCTCTCCTCAGCTGTACAGTTTTCTCCAACAATTTGTATAACTCTCATATCTTCGATCGAGAATCTGGCAGAGTCATAACACACACATCCATCTTGCATTAAAATTAGCTCTCTATTGATACCAAATTCGTCCTAGTTGTTCCACATGGTTCCGGAGAAATCCGTACTTTTTACTTGTTGCGTTTAGCTGCTACTGGTTACAGTGGTTGACAGATCTACCGATGGAAGTTAGCAATATATACTTATTATTTTTCTAGCCCAAATCGGTGGCCCAATATCTTACTATAATAGAACAAAGAACCTCCTGTCTTTTGAGACAGATCAGACCAGTTTCAGCTGGAGCTGGAGGGAGATTTGTGCATCTACAAGCGCAATAAAAATTCTTGTGAGGGGGCCATGAGGGATTTGGGATCCACATATACACATCTCTGCCACCAGAAACAGAGAGAAGGGGGGTCAGACCCCATAATATGTGTGCTAACAGGGACAACTAAAAAATCATATTATACATTATCATCACAGGTGGAGTTATATGAGATGGGCTGGTGATGTCACTGTGAAGGGGAGGAGTTATATGGGATGGGCTGGTGGTGCCACTGTGAAGGGGAGGAGTTATATGGGACGGGCTGGTGATGTCACTGTGAAGGGTAGGAGTTATATGGGATGGGCTGGTGATGTCACTGTGAAGGGGAGGAGTTATATGGGACGGGCTGGTGATGTCACTGTGAAGGGTAGGAGTTATATGGGATGGGCTGGTGGTGCCACTGTGAAGGGGAGGAGTTATCTGGGACAGCCTGTTGATGTCACTGTGAAGGGGAGGAGCTACATGGGATGGTGATGTCACTGTGAAGGGGAGGAGTTATATGGGATGGGCTAGTGATGCCATTGTGAAGGGGAAGAGTTATATGGGATGGGCTCGTGATGTCACTGTGAAGGGGAGGAGCTATATGGGACGGGCTGATGATGTGACTGTGAAGGGGAGGAGTTATATGGGATGGGCTGGTGGTGCCACTGTGAAGGGGAGGAGTTATCTGGGACAGCCTGTTGATGTCACTGTGAAGGGGAGGAGCTACATGGGATGGGATGGTGATGTCACTGTGAAGGGGAGGAGTTATATGGGATGGGCTAGTGATGCCATTGTGAAGGGGAGAAGTTATATGGGATGGGCTCGTGATGTCACTGAAGGGGAGGAGCTATATGGGACGGGCTGATGATGTGACTGTGAAGGGGAGGAGTTATATGGGATGGGCTGGTGATGTCACCGTGAAGAGGAGGAGTTATCTGGGACGGGGTCTTAATCTCTATTCACGACAGATGAGGGCTGATGCTTTATAGGGGCCGCTGAGATATAAAATGGGTTATTACGGTAAATCCCTACAATAATCCTGTCTGACGCTCTGTCCCTTTAATGTTCTTCTCTTTCAGTCACTGCGCTATTGAGAAAACTGAAGCAGCAATCCAGGGAAAGTGTGGAGGAGAAGCGACCTCGCCTGCTAAATGCCCTTAAAGAGGTAACGTGCCGATCGCGGGCCGCGGCGTAGCACGGCGTCTGTGTGCCGGCTGGTGTAACCCGCTCGTTCTCTCTGCTTACAGCTCGGAGACTTCTACCTGGAGCTTCACTGGGATTTTCAAAGTTGGGGTAGGTGGTGAGAGACGTCCTGCGAGCGGCCCCTGCCCCGAGGGTGAGACCCTCCTCTCTTCTGTCTGGAGGTCCCGGCACTACCTTGCATTTCACACACAGTCTATTGATTGGCTCTCTGTGTAATCCTCTATTCCTCCTGTGGAGGCGCTGCAGGGAAGATGAACACTTACTGCCAGACACCTGCACTGATCCCGGGTGATGGAAGCTCTTTACAGCAGAGCTCCCCCTCAAATATTTCTTATTAAACTCGATGTAATTGCCGTACGTTTTCTCTTTTAATGTCCGGAGTCCTGTAGTATTAGTAGCGGGGGAGAACGGAGGGTGTGTTTGCCCCTCGTGCGGCCCGCTCGGGCCCCGTATATTCACGTGCCTTGTCTGTCTCCATCCAGTGCCTTTACTGTCCCGTATCCTGCCTTCTGATGCCTGCAAGATCTATAAACAAGGTATTAATATCAGGTGGGTGCCATCGCGTCGGCCCGGATCCCGCAGGTACTTCCAGCAATGCAATAAGTGGCGTCCTGTGGATTGTAACATCGTTATTAAAGGGACATCCCTATTCTAAGGATCGGTGATCGGCAGAGGTGTAATGTCCCCGCGTGCGTGTGTGACCACTGCCCCCCCGTCTACGGGGACGGCGTCATACATAGACCATGAGAATAGACCCAAAGAAAAAAGTCCAAGCGAAGGTCAAAGCAAAATAGGACAATACAAAATTAAGGTTACAATAGCTTTATTAATAATGGTATATAGCACTACAAACAAGAGGCGCCCGCACGAATAGTAACACACAGTTTGTACAAATAGCCAATTTAATTAAAATATATAAAAGACCACCCCAGCAGGTAAAACATGCTAGAAATGATAACTAAACCATAATAACAGACACATGGGGAGCACAGTGTCCCCCAATAAAACAAGTGGAAAGAGGGTGAATATAGAAGGTTTCCTACAGCCAGAAAATAAGCGCAGCCACAATGACGCCCAACACCCAGGTAATTAACCCCTTCCAGCCACAGGTCTCCCCTGCACCCAACAGGTTTCCTTTTCTCAGTCACTTGTTTGACATGGTCCAGTGCCATAATTTCAGTTATTCTCTTTATATTTCTTGCAATATTTTGCTCGCATGTAATTCATGGTCACAGCACAGAGATTGCCTGAATATGCTCAGCCGGCAGCTCTGAGCGGTCATGTCATAGGTACGTGAGCGGTGATGTCAAAGGGGCGTGGCCTGTGGTCCTCAGCCGGCAGTTCTGCAGTGAGCGGTGATGTCAAAGGGGCGTGGCCTGTGGTCCTCAGCCGGCAGCTCTGCAGTGAGCGGTGATGTCATGGGGGCGTGGCCTGTGGTCCTCAGCCGGCAGCTCTGCAGTGAGCGGTGATGTCATGGGGGCGTGGCCTGTGGTCCTCAGCCGGCAGCTCTGCAGTGAGCGGTGATGTAATGTGGGCGTGGCCTGTGGTCCTCAGCCGACAGCTCTGCAGTGAGTGGTGATGTAATGGGGGCATGGCCTGTGGTCCTCAGCCGGCAGCTCTGCAGTGAGCGGTGATGTAATGGGGGCGTGGCCTGTGGTCCTCAGCCGGCAGCTCTGCAGTGAGCGGTGATGTAATGTGGGCGTGGCCTGTGGTCCTCAGCCGACAGGTCTGCAGTGAGTGGTGATGTAATGGGGGCATGGCCTGTGGTCCTCAGCCGGCAGCTCTGCAGTGAGCGGTGATGTAATGGGGGCGTGGCCTGTGGTCCTCAGCCGACAGCTCTGCAGTGAGCGGTGATGTCATGGGGGCGTGGCCTGTGGTCCTCAGCCGGCAGCTCTGCAGTGAGTGGTGATGTCATGGGGGCGTGGCCTGTGGTCCTCAGCCGGCAGCTCTGCAGTGAGTGGTGATGTCATGGGGGCGTGGCCTGTGGTCCTCAGCCGGCAGCTCTGCAGTGAGTGGTGATGTCATGGGGGCGTGGCCTGTGGTCCTCAGCCGACAGCTCTGCAGTGAGCGGTGATGTCATGGGGGCGTGGCCTGTGGTCCTCAGCCGGCAGCTCTGCAGTGAGCGGTGATTTCAAAGGGGGCGTGGCCTGTGGTCCTCAGCCAGCAGCTCTGCAGTGAGTGGTGATGTCATGGGGGCGTGGCCTGTGGTCCTCAGCCAGCAGCTCTGCAGTGAGTGGTGATGTCATGGGGGCGTGGCCTGTGGTCCTCAGCCGGCAGCTCTGCAGTGAGCGGTGATGTCATGGGGGCGTGGCCTGTGGTCCTCAGCCGGCAGCTCTGCAGTGAGCGGTGATGTCATGTGGGCGTGGCCTGTGATCCTCAGGTGGCAGTTCTGCAGTGAGCGGTGATGTCATGTGGGCGTGGCCTGTGATCCTCAGGTGGCAGTTCTGCAGTGGTCTCTGGGCAGTGATGTCATGCAGTGACTCCACAATAGTAGCTGCTGATTTTGCTGGGGGCTCCAGGAGCCGGACCCTCCTTCCCCGCATTATGTAGGAGACCAGTGACGATCTCTCCTCTTCCAGGCTCGACACTACTCTCATAGACTTCACAGACATGAAGTGCCAACGAGGGGACCTCAGCTTCATCTTCAACGGAGACGCCGTCCCCTCGGAGTCATTTGTGGTCCTAGACAACGAGCAGAAGGTTTACCAGAGAATACATCACGAGGTGAGTGACGGCTCTGAGTACGGGGGGATTTGCGCTGCCCGCGTACCTGCATAGTACTGGGGCTATTGTCATGTTAGTAATTTCTAGGATATGTCATTACTTTTATGCCCAGTGGGGGTCCGATCTTTGGAACAACCCTCCCCCCCCCCCCCCCCCACCAAGCCCCCCGATCCTCATAATGTGCTCACTGCACTGAAATAGCGCTGCTTCACTTCTAAGGTGTCATGGGACCATGGTGCCGCATCGCCACCCTGTGTGTGGTACAGGGAAGCTGATGGGCAGCCCCAGGGTCGGACCACCGAGGTGTCGCATCGCCACCCTGTGTGTGTAACAGGGAAGCTGATGGGCAGCCCCAGGGTCGGACCACCGAGGTGTCACATTCCCACCCTGTGTGTGTTACAAGGAAGGTGATGGGCAGCCCCAGGGTCGGACCACCGTGGTGCCGCATCCCTACCCTGTGTGTGGTACAGGGAAGCTGATGGGCAGCCAGCCCCAGGGTCGGACCACCGAGGTGTCGCATCGCCACCCTGTGTGTGTTACAGGGAAGCTGATGGGCAGCCCCAGGGTCGGACCACTGAGGTGCCGCATCCCTACCCTGTGTGTGCTACAGGGAAGCTGATGGGCAGCCAGCCCCAGGGTCGGACCACCGAGGTGTCGCATCGCCACCCTGTGTGTGTTACAGGGAAGCTGATGGGCAGCCCCAGGGTCGGATTACTGAGGTGCCGCATCACCACCCTGTGTGTGTTACAGGGAAGCTGATGGGCAGCCCCAAGGTCAGACCACCTGAATGCCACTTGATTGACAGCAGCATATAAGTGGTTAAACAGCAGTGACCAGAGCTTGTTCTGATCGCTGCTGATAGAGGCTGGTGGGTTCAGCTCTTGAGACTGCTCCACACCCGCCATGTCAGGGGGTCAGCGCTCATCCCGCTACCACGGCCGCAGGGATGTTGGAGGTCCTGGAATTAGTCTGAGGGTCTGTCCTTTTAATCCAGGGCTCTGCAGGTGCAGAAGACCACGTATGTATTGGGCGACTGCTGTGCACGGTGGTTAATCAGCGCTGTGGCCCCTTTTATCCTGTGGTCAGTGGGGGTCCCAGAGGTCAGGCCCACACAATTATAACGTGGTGGTGCTTCATATGACGTTATTTTGCACTTTGGTTTGGTTGCTTGGATTCAGCAGATTATTTGTAAAGCTGCATGATAATCCCTATTGGAGTAGAGATGCTGGGCATTGTAGTTCTGCTGCATTTTCTCCATACGAGGACCTGGGTAGAATGGTATAAACCCTTGTGTGCTCACCTGGCAGAACATATTGGCGAGGCGTCTTCTCTTCCTCGTTGGTAACGATCGCTCCGAATTTCCCGTTTGCAGGAATCTGAGATGGAGACGGAGGAAGAGGTGGACATCCTGATGAGCAGCGATATCTATTCCGCAACCTTGTCGACGAAGTCCATCACGTTCTCACGCGCCCAAACCGGCTGGCTTTTCAGGGAAGATAAAACGGTATGCAGGCGGGCGCGGGAAAACGGAACCACACAATGGGTTAATCTATCAGAAGAAAGGATCTGCAGTGCCTCCGCTTCCTGCTGCGATGGCAGCGGAGCGCCGCCCTAGTGGAGGGAATCCCCAGGTCTTATGTACTCCGAGACTTTCATATGATCTCCCTCCCAATGTTTGGGGAGTATTACAGATTACTGTAGGCGACCGTGTGAGTAAAGTGTTGACGCCCTTAAACCCTCCTCGGCGGAGTATCGAGAAGCAATATGATCTTCGTTCTGATGGCAAAAGGGTTAACAAATGATGACTTTTTCCTAGGATAGGTCACAAATGTAAGATCATTGGGGGTCCTACACCCGGCACCTCCACCGATCAGATGTCAGCAGCCCCCGCAGGGCAGCGCGCGCGCGCACACACACACACACACACACACACACACACACACACACACACACACACACACACACACACACACACACACACACACACACACACACACAGTCTGTCTGGCCGGTGCCCGTTGTCTATGGAGGAAACATCAGAATACAGTGTGCAGTGAAGTAGTTTATTGTTGAGGCTCTGCTGTTTTTCCTGATGAACAGCCTAGTTTAGATTACAGTGACATCACACCGCGGTGCTAATAAGGAACTATACCACGCCGGAGGTCGCACGTGCTCAGTCATCCTGTCCTTGTCAGGAGAGGAGCAGAGACCGTGCAGTACATGGCGATTAAGTCTCATCAGATATAAACCATCAGCTGCCAGATGGGGAAGGAGACTGACTCGGCGTCAGCTGCCAGATGGGGAAGGAGACTGAACCAGCATCACCTAGTGGCAAAATATGGAATCAAAAAACGATTTTATGCTAAAAACCGTAAAATGACTTTAAAATGGCCAGTAAGCAGCCGTGGGATCACTCACCCCCGTCAATCGGCTGTATCTAACAGAATCTTTTGCTTCTTTCTCAAGGAACGTGTGGGAAACTTCTTAGCCGACTTCTACTTAGTGAATGGATTAATATTGGAATCTCGTAAAAGGAGAGAACATCTCAGTGAAGAGGACATCCTGCGAAACAAAGCCATCATGGAGAGCCTGAGCAAAGGGGGGAACCTGATGGAGCAGAATTTTGAGGTAGGTCCTCGCTGCCCCTGAACCTGCAGACTGTTATGGATTCGGTAAATGCGGTCATGCTTCTATATTGTGGGCCGTGAAATAATGATTATGGGGGTTGCTATATTCCCAGTTGCCCCCTGGCTTGCTTGTTTTCGGGGGTGCAGTATATTCCTGATGATTGACAGTCCGGACCAGTGACATGATTAGTCTGCTGGTCCGGACTCTGCACCTTCCCATGCTGCTGTATGAATCGGCTTTACCTCTACAGCATCGGAGGGGCGCAGGGGCACAGAAGATGGCCGATACCGGCAATCCCGCCAGCCACAGAGCAGCTTTTACAGGCTCTGTAGGAAAGAGTTTGTAAGAGGATTTTTAATAAGAGGCAAAGTTCCTAAATTTTACAAGAACTGTGCAGTTTTAGATGAGAATGACCCTATAATTCATGGCCGTGCTCCTCTAACACGTGTTTCCATTGCAGCCGGTCAGGAGACAATCGCTGACCCCTCCGCCCCCCAACACCATCACGTGGGAAGAGTACATGTCCGCTGAGAACGGCAAGTAAGTGTCGGACAAGTGCGATGGTTTGTAACATTTATATACCCCAGGCAAGAATATATGCCACCCACCCCATCTATATACCCCCACCCCATCTATATACTCACCCCATCTATATATACCCCCACCCCCTCTAGACACCCCTCCACTCCATCTATATATTCCTCCACCCACCTCTATATACCCACCCCATCTATATACCCCTCCACCCACCTCTATATACCCACCCCATCTATATACCTCCACCCCCTCTATATACCTCCACCCCGTCTATATACCTCACCCCGTCTATATACCCCCCAACCCATGTGTATATATAACACCCACCCTCTATATACACCCACCTTCTATATACCTCGCCACACCTCTATATACCCACCCCATCTATATATACCTCCCACCCAGTCTATCTACCTCCATCCTATCTATATATACCCCCACCCCGTTTATATACCCCCACCCCGTCTATATACCACCCACCCCGTCTATATTCCCTTCACCTCATCTACAGTATATATAACACCCACCTCATCTACAGTATATATAACACCCACCTCATCTGTATATACCCCCACCCCATCTATATATACCACCCACCCCCTCTATATACCCCCACCCTGCCTATGAGCTGTGCACAAGTGTCCCCGATAGCAGAGCTGCCCGCAGACTGTCTGTCACACTGAAAAACTGACCAGTACCTCCAAACAGAATAAGACAAGTGTGAACTGCTGCAAGCCGCCACACCAGGACCTTATTCTACCATTTTAGCATAATATCTACGGTGGTGGTGGGGAGGGCAGCTTTCTACAGGTGAGAGAAGAATTAGTAGGTTTAGGTCGACTTCACGAGGTTCAAAGTTTTCTTGGTTGAATTCCTGGATTTATCAACTCCCATTATAGTGTGAGCTGAGAGCAGGTCCGTCGTGCAATGACAAATGTGCATGTGTACACAGTGTCGCGTGTGTGTTGTGCGTGCGCACGGTGTCCTTTGTGTTACGCTCTGCTGCTTCATACATTCTCTCTCTTTTTGACCCCAGAGCTCCACATCTTGGAAGGGAGCTCGTCTGCAAAGAGAACAAGAAAACCTTCAAAGCCACCATTGCTGTGAGCCAGGACTTCCCTCTGGGAATTGAATCGTGAGTTTACGTACAATGATTTGATACGTCCCCCCTGCGTACCCTCGTGCTGCTGCAGCGCGCCCTCGTGCTGCTGCGGACAGAATTGCATGCTGGTGATTGTGGTCCTCCCCCAATTCCTGCGCTTGGGTCCTTTTTGTCAGCGCTGTAGTTTTCCTTTATAAGATCGCTGGGGCCGGAGTCCTGTGTGTGAGCGAGCGCTGCCACGTTCTTAATCTTCACGATCGGCGCACTTGCTGCACCCACCGTCCTCTCCTTGTACACGGTGTAGAGTGCAATCTATCAGCAGCAGGAGATCATTACTGGGACTCGACACTGCAACCAGAGATTATATGAAAACTAGTAAGTGACCCCGTGCTGCAGTCGGTCCCTGGGTCACCACTTTATGCTGCCCTCAGGTAGGACGGCATACATTAATGCTCACAGACCCCCTTCATCCCAGTCAGTGGGGTGAAATCTGCAGCAACCCCCTACTGAAAATAAACAGGATTGTGCTGGAAGTCCAACACCCCCTCTGTTGGGAGCGGGGCCATATTGGGAGCGGTGTGTTGACTCTCCTGGCATACAGATATTTTGTCCATGTCTGATGGGTGCAGTAGGTCTCAATGCCGTGGGAGGGGAAACTGATGGACGCAGTAGGACTCGGGGGAGGGGAGAACTGATGGGTGCAGTAGAGCTCGGGGGAGGGGGGAACTGATGGGTGCAGTAGGACTCGGGGGGAGGGGGGAACTGATGGGTGCAGTAGGACTCGGGGGAGGGGGGAACTGATGGGTGCAGTAGGACTCGGGGGAGGGGAGAACTGATGAGTGCAGTAGGACTCGGGGGAGGGGGGAACTGATGGGCGCAGTAGGACTCGGGGGAGGGGAGAACTGATGGGTGCAGTAGAGCTCGGGGGAGGGGGGAACTGATGGGTGCAGTAGGACTCGGGGGAGGGGGGAACTGATGGGTGCAGTAGGACTCGGGAGGGGGGAACTGATGGGTGCAGTAGGACTCGGGGGAGGGGGGAACTGATGGGTGCAGTAGGACTCGGGGGAGGGGGGAACTGATGGGTGCAGTAGGACTCGGGGGAGGGGGGAACTGATGGGTGCAGTAGGACTCGGGGGAGGGGGGAACTGATGGGCGCAGTAGGACTCGGGGGAGGGGAGAACTGATGGGCGCAGTAGAGCTCGGGGGAGGGGGGAACTGATGGGTGCAGTAGGACTCGGGGGAGGGGGGAACTGATGGGTGCAGTAGGACTCGGGAGGGGGGAACTGATGGGTGCAGTAGGACTCGGGGGAGGGGGGAACTGATGGGTGCAGTAGGACTCGGGGGAGGGGAGAACTGATGGGTGCAGTAGGACTCGGGGGAGGGGGGAACTGATGGGCGCAGTAGGACTCGGGGGAGTGGAGAACTGATGGGTGCAGTAGAGCTCGGGGGAGGGGGGAACTGATGGGTGCAGTAGGACTCGGGGGAGGGGGGAACTGATGGGTGCAGTAGGACTCGGGGGAGGGGGGAACTGATGGGTGCAGTAGGACTCGGGGGAGGGGAGAACTGATGGGTGCAGTAGGACTCGGGGGAGTGGAGAACTGATGGGTGCAGTAGAGCTCGGGGGAGGGGGGAACTGATGGGTGCAGTAGGACTCGGGGGAGGGGGGAACTGATGGGTGCAGTAGGACTCGGGGGAGGGGGGAACTGATGGGTGCAGTAGGACTCGGGAGGGGGGAACTGATGGGTGCAGTAGGACTCGGGGGAGGGGGGAACTGATGGGTGCAGTAGGACTCGGGGGAGGGGGGAACTGATGGGTGCAGTAGGACTCGGGAGGGGGGAACTGATGGGTGCAGTAGAGCTCGGTGGAGGGGGGAACGGATGGGTGCAATAGTGCTTGGTGGAGGGGGGAACGGATGGGTGCAATAGTGCTTGGTGGAGGGGGGAACGGATGGGTGCAATAGGTCTCAATGCCGTGGGAGGGGAAACTGATGGGCGCAGTAGAACTCGGGAGGGGGAACTGATGGACGTAGTAGGGGGAGGGGGGAACTGATGGACGCAGTAGAACTCTGGGAGCGGGGAACTGATGGACGCAGTAGAGCTCAGGGGAGGGGGGAACGGATGGGTGCAGTAGTGCTCGGTGGAGGGGGGAACGGATGGGTGCAGTAGGGGGAACTGATGGGTGCAGTAGGGGGAACTGATGGACGCAGTAGAACTCTGGGAGGGGGGAACTGATGGACGCAGTAGGACTCTGGGAGGGGGGAACTGATGGACGCAGTAGGTCTCGGGGGGAAGGGGAACCTGATGGGTGCAGTAGTGCTCGGTGGAGGGGGGAACGGATGGGTGCAGTAGGGGAAACTGATGGGTGCAGTAGGACTCGGGAGGGGGAACTGATGGACGTAGTAGGGGGAGGGGGGAACTGATGGACGCAGTAGAACTCTGGGAGGGGGGAACTGATGGACGCAGTAGGACTCGGGGAGGGGGGAACTGATGGTTGCAGTAGGTCTCGGGGGAAGGGGAACCTTATGGGTGCAGTAGCACTTGGGGGAACCTGATGGGTGCAGTAGGACTCGGGGGAGAGAGATTTTGCCTTTACCTTCAGAATAGTAAAGATTTAATGTTGTTGCAGTAACTTCATGTAAAACTGGAGAATCTTGCAGAGGCTAAAACGTGGGGATCTGCATATTGCTGGGGGCAGGTGATAACATGTCGTCTTTGTCTTCCAGACTGCTGAATGTCCTCGAGGTGATCGCACCGTTCAAGCACTTTAATAAACTCCGAGAATTTGTACAGATGAAGCTTCCCCCAGGATTCCCTGTAAAACTAGGTATGTGATCTGGTACCGGGGATTTTCTTCTCCTGTTATTGGTGACCTGTCTCCAGATGGATGGGGGTCTTGACTCGTATAACGGATGTGACCCCCAACAATTAGAAAATAGGAATGTTGCTTTGCCACCTGCCCTTGTACCGTTTCCTAAGGATGGGCCGGGGTCTTGGCAGTTGGCCGATGCTGACCTGAGATGAGCCCTTCTTGCTTTCCGTTGACCCCCTGCACTCCTCTTGTGCCCGTAGATATCCCGGTGTTCCCGACCATCACAGCCACTGTAACGTTTCAAGAATTCCGCTATGGAGAGTTCGAGGAGTCCATCTTCACGATACCGGACGACTACAAAGAGGATCCAAGTCGCTTCCCTGACTTATAATTTCCGTGATGTCCTCTACCCTCACTGACCTGTCAGTGCCCACCATAAAAGTGGCCGCACCGGACACAGCATTGGCCAGGGGGGGCTCTTAAAGGCAAAGCATAACCGGTTCCCTGTGGTCGTCTGCATCCGCGTGATGCACACGGTGTAGCAGATCCCGTTCTCCAGCACCACTAGCTGCAAGATGGCGGCATTATGGGGCCCCCAGGTCCTCACCTTCCTCCACTTTCTGGTCTTACGTTTCCAGTTTTGTTTTTTCTCCATTCCTCGCTGCAGTCAGGGGCCATTCAGCGAAATTCTGAGATTTTACACATAGAACTTTTAAATCTTTTTTTTCCTCATAAATTATCCACGATGTAATATTATATAGATTCATCTTGGCTGGCTATATCTCTATATATGTACAGAAGAGAGAAGATTTCCTTCTGTCATTAATCACGTCAATTCAATAAATCGTTATAGCATCCCCCCCTCCCCCGCAATGTGGAGACAATCACCTGGCACTTGTTGATTATCACAATGGATGCCATTTTTAATCTCCTTTCTCCATGTCAAGGTTTTTTTTTTCATGTTTTAATGTTTTGGGGGTGTTTTGTTGTCGTAAATATTTTGTTTATTTTTATATTTAATTTTCCGTTGCTTTACATTTTGACGCAAGAACTATATTAAAAGGGGATATTTGAAGAAACAAAACCCTGGGTGCTTTCTTCTAGAAATTGCAGCGATTGTTATTACAAGTTGTCTGTTTTTGCAACCCAGCCACAATAAAGCGAACACAGCCGACCTGTAATACTGCGTGCAACCCATGGGCAATGGTGGCGCTGGTTTTTTTTAAAGAAAGCTGCCGTAATGTTTTCTTGTTTTTCTCGGCTCATCCTTTTCGGAGCATTTTCTTTTTAGATGGGAGATTAAAAACAAAACACAAGTCATCCTCTTCTGGTCTGAGAAATGGCTGCACACACGTTCTGTTCTTTGGAAAGCTGGGTGTCTTCCAATATGGATGCTCCCTAGATATCTGCCCACCATCCATTCCTGGGATAACCTCCCTGCTTTCCCAGAAACAAAGCAATGTTACATTTCATACTATTAAGGACACTAGATGGCGACGTGTGGATGTTTTGTTTTTCTCCTATAATGCTCCTATGTTCTGTATGCTTCTTGTTGTAGGGCGGGTTCTCATTTTTACATCGTACAATGGCTCTGCAGCCGCAGAACTGTGTCCCCCACCGCCCACCCCAAGGCGAGACCATGATGCAGCAGCTAGTGATAGAAGCTTTAAGGGGCCCCTTTAAGGCTCCACATAAAGGGATGACCTTAGCAGCGCTGTCGTTTTTGTACAAGCCGCCGTCCCCTGCATGTCAGCGAGCTGAGGTTTTGTATATAATCAAGATTGTACAGAAAAGGGGGATTTTAACTATGAATGGGGGGGTAAAAACAGACTTAATTTACAATGTGGCATTTATCGTGGTGGCATTTCGGCCATTCATCCTGGGTAACATGAAGCAGATCTTCAGGCTAAACATTCAGGTCTTCCAAATCGCTGCTTTATACTGAAAGGGAATAAAGTGTCTTCTCCCCTCCCCCGGCAGCACAGGACGCGCCGTGTGCAGATTTATACTGGAAGCCAGTTAAGACTTCACTCATTTTATGCCATTTTTTTTTGTTTTTGTAACTCATTAATGATCATTTCTTGCTGGATCCACACATAGTACTGGTTTAATTAAAGAAAAATCAGTCTCTGCTCCTGCGTTGCTGTTTATTTCCTACTTAAATGTATGAATGAGTTTGTCTGTAAGGGGTGGCCTGGATTTAAAAAAAAAAAAAACAAACTTATTTTTTCCTCCAATGCACAACCCCTTTAAGATGTAATGCTTTGCAGGACCTTGGGCTGCTGGACCAGAGCCCTTTGGATCACCTAACTGCCGCCATCCCCAGTGCCTCTTGTAGCGCACCCATGATGTTGGGGTGTCTGATGGCGCCAGGGATGCCGACAGGCTGGAGGAGGTTCACGTGGCTATGCTCTGGTGGTCACTAGACAGGGTCCTGCCAATATTTTTGCTTAAAAGGAATTTTTCCAATCATGGTATCAGACTGAGGACCTTATTCTGGTTTCCTGCCGCTGTTTTTACTGGACAACTCCTTTGATCCCAGCGATTGGCAAGTTATCACCGAATCCACAAGGAGGGGTTAATCTACTAGCCGTCCATCACAATGACCTCCATGACTTAATCTCTACAGAGGCCATTGCTTAACTTGGTGACTCTTAGGTTAAAATTATGGTGTGGAGGACACTGCCCCTTTAAGACTTTGCATTCCCCAGATATACTGCTTGTTGCCTAGGTCACCAGCCACCTCTGCAATCTATCAGCAGTGACCTGTTTCCAAGGTAACAAGTGTAGCTTCAGTCTCATGCGCCAGACTCGGCGGCTTTGCGTTTAGTCTGAACAGTCAATCCCCCCCCCTCCCTCCGGTCTGATAACAGATCAGGGATCATCACGGAGACAACTTCCATTTATATATTTTATTATCAAAGGTTCTCATAAAACAAACTTTCATGAACTGTACATGGAGATGGCACAGATTGGAGCCTACAACTGTTACTGATAATGAACCAAAGTGAAGCCTCGGCAAAAAATAAAATGCACCAACTACTCAGCATATAATAGAATGGACTCACGGCACTGGGGAAAGGGAGGGGGACACAAAAATATATATATATATGACAATGGTCTGGTGGGGGGGAAAAAAAAACCCAGAAAAAGAGCACAAACATTCAATTAAAATGTACGGATACCTCTCCACTCATTTACAAAAAGCAAAAACTAATTCTTGTGAACATTGTAGAAAACACAATGCGACCGGAGAACTCCATTACTGGGAATGGAAACTACACCCCTCAGCGTGTACTGACAGCATGTGGCTGCTGGGAGTTGTGGTTTTACAACAGCTAGTGAATGCTGCCCTATAGAAAAAAAAAAATCATCTGAAGAAAGTAAAAGCTGAACTGGCTCAGCCAAGGGTTTCCCATCACAGACTACTGGTGGATGAAGCGTACGTGTCCTTGGGGCGGACTGCTGGGAATTATCCGCAGTAGATTACGCCAGGCCGCAGGCCACCACATCTCTGCCCAGGACTCGATCGATAACGTATAGTGTGTGCATTCAATATGACGGCAGAGTCTATGATAGGAAACCCCTATAGCCACAAGAAAAAGGCAGCGACCTATTAATGAAAACAGGAGGAAAGCGCACAGGTTGGCGCAGTACGACGGCGAGCGATCGACCTGCGTTAGGAGGAAGCATTTTAAAGCCTTTGACTCTCCCCGCAGATAACACAGACCACCATTAATGGAGGGCAGCCATGGCTCAGGATAATGTGAACTATTTGGGGTCTAGCATATGAGGGAACTGGGCATCTACACGGCAGAAGGTACAACACATGCGAGGTGGGAGACGCATGCAACGTATTTAAGTTGCGTTACATTAAAGAACTGGGGGGAGGGATTTTTATTTTTACAGTTTTTCTTTAAAAACCACACAAGACAGGTTATATCTACTGTCAGACAAACCCTCCGGTACAAATCTAATGACTTCTGTAGTTTTACATTCACCAATATGCTCTGTGCTGCAGACGACCAAACCTTAAATAGAAAATTAAATCACATAGTACGGAGCAGGATGGGGGAGGGGTCGCACTCAATCGCTCATATCCATGTCTTCCTCGTGGTGGTCATCGCCATTCACTTTGGAGTCCTTTACCAATTCTGAAGTCGACCTCTCTCCTGTGTCCTCGTTCTCCAGCGGGGGGCTAGCTTCGGTCACCATATATTCATCTCTCTTTTCTTTGTCGCTGTCGTAACCCTGCTCCTCCTCATCGTAGTTCCGCGTCACCTGCTGTACAGAGAAAGCGGCGGCAAGTTAAAGCTTGTGGTCAGAGACCGGACGACGACAGTATGCAGTCACCACGGTTCGTGTCAGTACTCTTACCTTCACGTCTTTCTCGCTTTCTGATCTTCGCTCTCGCTCCTTCTCCTTGTCTTTTTCTTTGTCCTTGTCTTTGCTTTTCTTCTTTTTGCTGGAAGATCTTTCCCTTTCGTCTCTGCTCTTCTCTCGGTCTTTATCCTTCTTCTTTTCTTTTTTGTGCCTAGAATGCAAACTTACCAGTCAGTCCAAAGATGACAGAGACAAGATGGTGCTTTATATTTCTTTCTGGCAAATCGGGTTTACATGAAATCTATGGAAACACCCAGAGAGAGGACAGAAGCCTCCAACGGAGAGATGGGACAGAGAGGACAGAAGATGGATCTAGTTTCTGTCCACACCGAATATGAAGCATGGACAAACATAAGGGGAATTTTTTTTTTTTTTTTTTTAAAGGGAAAATATTTCTTTGACCAAATCACTTCAAAGACCACCCATCGTCTCACATATTCCTTGATTTGGAGGCTTTAATTACTGTCCTAGGATAGTCAAGAAATACCGGAGACAAAATGGTCCTTGTTGCAATTTACTTCTATTAAAAATTGTCAATAATGGAGTTTTTTAATCTCTAATTCAACAGACTGCTGTGGTAGCCAGTAACCTAGGTAACGAGCAGCCAAAGGCGATGGAGAACCCCTTTAAACAAAAAAAAAACAAACACAAAACATAAAACTGGTCTAAACTGATACACAAGTCGGGTTCATCAAAACACAACTGCAGCAAAAGTAAGCTGCGGCCTGTACAGTTATGCCGACACTGCTGCTTTACAGGCGTATTCCCATCTCCAAGATCCTATCCCAATATGTAGTAGGTATAATACTAGCAAATACCTCTAATTAGAAACGTAGTCTAGTTCTTCTGATTCGCCGTGTCACTTACCCCATGTGAAGCGCATTGCAGTAGCTTAGGTATCCATGGTTACAACCACTAACTGACACTATAGGAGTGGTCGTAGACATGGATACTTAAGCTACCGCAACGCCCTGCACATGGGGTAAGTGACATACAAATGTAGCAGTTCTTTTTATTTGATACTTGGAGGTATTTGCTGATATTACGATGCATACGATATATTGGAATAAGATCTTGGAGATGGGAATACCCCTTTAAGTAAAGGAGAAGGATTGCGCTTCACTTATCCAGCCAATACCTTCTAGGCGATGGGGTGCGAGATGCTTTCCTCTTCGGCGATCTCATTTTTTTCGGGGATCGAGATGCGCTGCGACTCTTCCTGCGCCTCTTGTCCCTGTAAAAGGAAAGACAGGAGAGGATGTAATGAGAACACGGCAGAGGAGCGACTCCTCCATGGTGAAGGAAGGGCACACGATCGGCCTGCGGACCAGTGAGCCTGCGCCAGCACTGCACCTGCTTGTGCTTCTGGATCGCCTGCTTGTGCTGTAGCTCTTGGGTGGGGTTTTCGATCGTTTTTTCTCTTTTTCTTCACGCTTTTTTTCTCTACAAAAAGGTAAAACCAGGATTAATTTTTTTTCCTGCATTGATGATGAGTGGATTGTTCTGGGTATGAAGACGTGGAAATGACTACCTGGATTTAGATCGAGAACGGCGGCTTCTGTCTCTTGAGTGGGAGCGCCTCCTTCTGGGGCTCTTTGAACGTCTGCGGCTCCGGGACTTTGAATGAGATCTTCTTCTTGACCTGCTTCTTGAACGTCTATAAAAAAAAAAAAAAAAAAATGCATGAAAAAAAGAAGCTGTAAGGCTGGTTTCACACTTGCGTTTCAAAACGCATGCGTTTTTAAAAAAAAAAAACCGCATGTTGAAAAAACGCATGTAAACGCTGCGTTTTTGCATGTGGTGAAAAAAACGCGGCGTTTTGACGCGTTTACATGCGTTTTTCCATGCGTTTGCGTTTTTTAAACGCATGCTGAGAAATGTGTGACAGCTGCCAATCATCAAAATAAAGTAAAAAACCCACTATAAACAGAAATAGTTAGGTGTAGGGATCATAACCCTAACGGGATTAGGGTTAGGGTTAGGATCCCTTTAGGGTTAGGATCCCTTTAGGGGTAGGGTTAGGATCCCTTTATCACCTTTATGGTGGGGGGTGGCATATCAGTGAGTTTTCTGTTTTGTTTTTTTTTTAATAAAAACGCATGCGTTTTTAACGCAAACAAACGCATGTGTTTACATAGACATCAATAGGTTTTTTGCGGCAAAAAAACGCCGCAAAAATTACTACATGTTGCATTTCTGCAACACAACGCATGCAGAGAAAAAACGCATGCGTTACAAAAATGCATGCAAAAAAACTCATGCGTTTTTAATGTTAAATATAGGGGGGGGGGGGGGGGAAACGCATGCGTTTTTTCCCGCAAAAAAACGCAAATGTGAAACCAGCCTAAGCTATTCACAGACTGTATGTTATGTATAGATGTGTTCAGGGAGTGAATATCCACTGCGGGCAAAGAGACCTCATTTTATTATTATTATTATTATTATACATTTTTATAGCGCCATTTATTCCATGGCGCTTTACATGTGAATACGGGCAAATATAGACAAATACATTAAACATGAGCAGATAACAAGGCACACGAGTACATAAGGAGGGAGGACCCTGCCCGCGAGGGCTCACAGTCTGCAGGGGGTGGGTGAGGATACACTAGGAGAGGGAAGAGCTGGCTGTGCGGCTGTTCAGTAGGTTGAGGATCACTGCTTGTCGGAAGAGATGAGTCTTCAGGTTCTTTTTGAAGGTTTCTATGGTAGGCGCAAGTCTGATGTGTTGGGGTAGAGAGTTCCAGAGTATGGGGGAAGCACGGGAGAAGTCTTGGATGCGGTTATGGGAAGAAGAGATGAGAGGGGAGTAGAGAAGGAGGTCTTGGGAGGATCGGAGGTCGCGTGTAGGTAGGTACCGGGAGACCATGTCACAGATGTATGGAGGAGACAGGTTGTGGATGGCTTTGTATGTCAGTGTGAGGGTTTTGAACTGGAGTCTCTGGGCGATAGGAAGCCAGTGAAGGGCTTGACACAGGGGAGAGGCTGGGGAATAGCGGGGGGACAGGTGGATTAGTCGGGCAGTCGTGCGACGGATGCGTCGTGTTTTGGCAGACCGTCGGCACAAAAAAGTTCCATGTAACGTTTTTTTGTGCGTCGCATCTGCCATTTTTGACCACGCATGCGCGGTCGAAGCTCCGCCCCCTCCTCCCCAGACTGCAGAATGGGCACCGGATGCGTTAAAAAACTGCATCCGCTGCCCACGTTGTGCAGATATTTCACAACATACGTCGGCCCGACGCATTGCGACGGGCCCGTACCGACGGAAGTGTGAAAGTAGCCCAAGTCTGCTCATCTGACTGCAAACTGCAATAAAAGTCATGTGCCATGGACATAATAGATGGTTCACGTCTGGCACCATCCACTTACATGTACAGCAGATGTCGGATCTACCTGCATTAACCCCATCAGCCCAGGACACTTTTTCACTTTCTTCTCCCCTTCTTCCAAGAGCCATAACTTTTCTATTCTTCCATCCCCATAGCCGTATGAGGGCTTGTTTTTTTACAAGAGGAGTTGTACTTTTCAATGACACCTTTCATTCTACCACATAGTGTACTGGAAAACTGAGAAATTCTAAGCGCAGTGAAATTGCAAAGAAAAAAAAAAGTGCAATTCTACAATTTATATATTTTTTTTAAATTATTTACCATGTTCACTATATAGTAAAATTGACCTGCCATTATGATTCCCTAGGTCAGTACGAGTACAAAGAAATATATAAACTATATGTATTTGGTATAAGTGGTAAAAAAAATTTTTTCAAAAAATTTGTAAGGAAAAAAATGTTTTTGCTTTTTTAACCATCTGCCGAGACCCCTAACATTCTCATTTTTCAGGATCTGGGGCCGGGTTACGGGGCTTATTGTTTGCACCCTTAGCCGACGTTTTTACTGACACCATTTTGGGGTAGATACGATGTTCTGCAATTGCAATTGCTCCATACATGGTGGGTGCCGGGAGTAAGGCCGGGATCACACATGCGAGAAACACGTCCGTGTCTCGCATGTGAAATCCAAGCTCTGGCGCCGGCACTTGGGAGCGGAGCGTGCGGCCGCATAGGAACACATGGAGCCGCATGCTCCGCTCTGGAATGCCGGCGCCAGAGCTTGGATTTCACATGCGAGACACGGACGTGTTTCTCGCATGTGTGATCCCGGCCTAAGAAGGATAGCAGGAAGGCGAACGTCGCTGTTATCCTTGTAGCTGGCCTTCACAAGTAGCTTAATGTCGCTACATACTGCAATATATGATCTCTAAGGGAATAATAAAATGAAGCAGCCCTCACACAGACATGTTACCAGGGAGAAACAAGAATAAAATACAATTTAGGCTAAAAATTTAAGATGCAAAAATAGAAACTGACCCAGTCTGGAAGTGTCTGCTGCAGAGCAGGAGCAGAATATCCCTATTATCAGGACTTACAGCCACATATCTCACCTGTGTCTAGAGGTGGAGGGTGTTCTCCTTCTCCTGGAATGGGAACGTGACCGTGAACGTTTTTTAGATTTGTCATCCTTTTTATCTAAAAAGGTGGGAAATACACAAATTTAAAAAAAAAATTATGAAAAGAACAAAAAACAAACAAAAAACAAAACAAAAAGAAAATAATGTGAATAGCAAGGAACGTACCGGGCTCAATGGCCGCAGAAATCAAGGATTGGGCTTCCCGGACCCTCTTCATGGCTTCTTCGATGTCTTTGTTGGAATCAGATTTCAGACTTGGTGACACCAGTCCGGCCGTCACGTGATTCAGTCTAGAAAACAAAAAAAAAATGCACTGATCGGTCAAAGCTGTCGGGGCCCAAACCTGCCGGCTGGAGGGGACATTAACGACTAGTGAGATATCACTTACTTTGGATCAACCGTGCTCATAAGTTTTAACAACTGGTCTGCTGCAAGTGACTAGAGAGAAAAGATGACAAGTAGTTAATAAAATGGAGAGGCATTTGTCAGAGGCAGACATCAGAGCTCAGGTCTGTCACCTTCCCCAAGAATCCTCACATTACTAAACAACATGGCCGCACATATATTTGGGCTATAACATCTTACCTTCTATGACCTGTGTGTTATACTGTGTGGTGAAATATGTATAGGTATATATGTATGCAGTGAAATATGTATAGGTTTATATGTGTGACCAGCAGTAGTTTAACATCTGCCCTGAAACTGCAGGTCTCGCAAAGGTCACAACATATGGTATCCTGAGCAAGCAGTCTACTGTCTCCAATCTCAACAGGGGGTCTTGCTGGGAACCAGGAAGAATTTTACACCTTTTAGCTCTTTCGAAGAGAGATGTCAATTACAGCCTGACACTATCTATCTGTGGGAAACTTTACACCAAGAATTTCAGAGAAAATAATATAGTCATTGGTGGAATGGCCATGGGCTAATGAAAAAACAAGCAATTATAATATTAACCTGAGAATCTGGTCTAGAAATCTGACCTCCAGGGTGACTATAAATCAGGCCTGTATACATAGAATCGTGTTCACAGATTGAGGGCAGCCAAGCTGATGTGATCCAGTCCATCCATTCCCCCCTCATGGAGCAGAAAGCAGACTACGTTAGCTATTTCTGTAAGTTTTCTCCTGTTATTTTATAACTGTTTTGCATATTTGTATGTCTTGTTATTACCATATTTTTATACCTTTTTCTTATTGTAAGCATTGTACTTTTTGTATTAAAGCATAAAACTTTAACAAGTTGAACCTTGTATGCTCTAAAGAATCCATAGCCTTAAGGTGTTTGATCCTTATGATTGGCAGACAGTAGTAGTAATATTTCCGGGACTCATCGCCCGTGTATTTGGTGATTGGTGGCATCGTGTATGAGCGGGTGTGTGGCCTGGGTCGGTGTGTGATTTATGTTCCCAATACAGCATAGGACAGAGGTTGAATGCTGGACAGAGAGGGGAGATAGATTAACCATTGCAGGCGAAACCCCAAGTCGCGTGCTGAGAGCGGATGTGTGACAAATTGGTGGCAGCACGGTGGGATCCGTGACATACTGCATCAGCGACTGCAGAATGAGATCACTGATATTCTGTCAGTAAGCAGGGGTGGCCGGTGACCTAGGCAATGACATGTACATATTTAACAAAAACCAACATACCGGATAGACATATAAGAATTTCCAAAACGCAAAATAATGGAGGAGCAACTCTTGATACTAGAATCCTACAAAGAATTGGAGGTTTGTGCCCCCAAAAAATATAACCACGGAGATAAGAAACACAATTTCTGCACATCAATATAGAGAGTTCATTAGGTTCTCACTCACATAACATACAGCAAGTACAGACAGTAAATAGAGGGGGTTCAAATGGTGAAGGCCATGTAACAAAGGTTGTAAGGGGATTTTTTTGTGTATGGATTTAATAACACTGTATAATTTTGGTGTCCCACTATTCTTTTAGGGTAAATGTTCATCCAAACAAAATCCTCCCCGCTCGGGAGTCTGTCCCAGCCCACCCACGTGAAACGTGCGTCGGAGCTGCGGCAAACACACTCATTTAACATGAGTAAGCATCTTATAGCACTGTTAATGGCACTTTATGCTTAGCACAATTTTCTGGTCTAATGCTTCATGTAATGTTGTGTGGGAGGATTTTGGTCGGCTGGACCTTTCCCCTAAAAGTATAGTGGGACACTACAATTATACAGTTATTAAATCCTTACAACCTCTGTTACACGAATACTCAGCCTGCATAGAATTACTTTGGACCTGTCAGGTTGCTTTGCAATCCCATATTCGTCCCGGTACATCTTTTGGGAATATGTGCAATCTTCTTTATCCTGAGACTTTCCCTTTATCATGACATGCGCTCTCTTTGATGGAGTGTTTTTGCCTGGCCTTCACCATTTGAACCCATATTTTTTTACTATGTACTTGCTTGTATGTTATGTGAGAACCTAATAGACTTTCTATATCGATGTGCATACACTGTTTCTTAGTTCAGTGGTTATACTTTGGGGCCACAAAGCTCCAATTCTTTGTAGGATTTTAAGGCTAGGTTCACATTTGCGCTGTGCAGTCCGTCTAGCGCATTCGCTAACGGACTGCGTTAACGCAATGTCTAAAAAGGGATCGCGTTTAGCGCAGATGCCCGATCTGCGCTAGCGAGAACTGACCCAAAAACGCTGCAGACAGCGTTCGAGGTCCGTCAGAAAATAACGGAACATCGCTAACGCATGCCAAAAATGGCATGCGTTAGATACATTGAGGTCAATGGGTGCGCTAACGGATCCGTTACATTGCATTAGTGGCGCTATGTAACGGATTCCGTCAGCGGACACCCACTAACGCAATGTGAACCTAGCCTAATGACATGTACATAATAGAATATTTTAATAAAAGGTAAATTGCAAAATTGATTATTTGTTTTGCAATTTTACCCATTTAGGAAGATGAAGCAACCCCTATAAATACAGAAAACATTGCTTTATAGGCTGTGGATGATTATTTTGTACCTGGGAGTTTAGGTTGGCTCCAGGAAGAGTAAGGGCTGCGAGTGTAGGATCCAACGTAGGAGCTCCCAGAGCAGCGAGCGGTACAGCACCGAGCTACGGACCATATAGAATTAGGAAACGGAAAAAAATCAGTATATACAATATATAATAAAAGAGAAAATATACCTTAAATCAGAGCTGCCCAACCTGTGGCTCTACAGCTGCTGCCATCATACCCCAATAGCTGTGGGCATGCTGGGAGCTGTAGTTTTGCAGAAGATGAAGTGTGACAGATGGAGGAACCTTTCTGGACATATACTGCAGGTAAATCCATACACACCAAGTAAATCCCGTAACTTGTTTCGCACTCACCTGACCCAAGGGGTTTGGAGTCGGCAGAAGTCCTCCGCCAGGAAGCAGACCTGTGACTGCATTTGCCGGGGCCACAAGTGACAGGGCTTTAGACTCATCAGGAATTATTCCTGTAGAAAAACCATATCTGCATTAGACGCACGGATCCGAGAACAACAATATAAAAAAATAAATAAAAAAATAAACACAAAGTACAAAAATAAAATGCAGAAAATAAAAGGAACACCCAGATAATCTGCCACTGCTCCACCACTTATCTGACTGCCATAGTCTACCATTACAGAGACATCATTGCACTTGCAGATTTTTTCTACACATGGTTAAGAGATTCTAGATTAAGAATAAAGATACTGCACAATACACACTACTTTTTTTTTTTTTGCTTTATTTTATTTTTTTTGTGTTAACACTGCCAAGATTTCATCACCTGTACTCGATTTTTAATTCATGAACCAAACGTAAGCAAGCACAGTCGGCTCTCCGGGGGTGTGCTCTCTGATTAATGAACAACGACTCGTGTCGGCCGCTTCACTATAAAGCACACAGAAAAATCAAGATACACAAGACAAAAAAAAAGGTTGGTTTAGGAGTTAATCATATGGAACAGTTCACTAGCTGTCTTAGCATACCTACCATAGAGTGGTGTACAGATAGATTGTGAGGAGGTGCGGGAGAAGTGGGAGCTTTACGTCAGGCCTTTTCCTTACCTGTGCAGCAGCGATCTGGGCTCTGCCACCGTGAACCAGAGCCGAGGAAACTTCACAAGCGGAAGGCGGCCATTTCTGCTGGTGAACTGCAGTATTGACTCTCCAGTCTCTGATACATGGCGCTCGAGGTCTTACCCATCTTGTAAGGTGACGGCACGTAGCTGGTGACGAGCCATCACTTTATGGGGGTGCGACCTCTAGGAAAGCCAAAGCTTCATGGGTTTCTCTGCAGACAGGCGCAGAGGTCCACCCGCCTGTGCAGGGAAACTGACTCACTGTCTCATACAGGTGAATGGGGCCCTGCGCAGCCTAGTGGCCAAGAGCGCCGTTGTGAAGGAAAAACTAAAGTCGCCAACTGAAACAGCCATCATTCTCCGGATCAGTGGCGGTCCCAGAGGTTGCATCCCCACCGATTATAATCACTTTACATGATGGGGGGAACCTTCTAACATGTGGCTCCAATTATACAGAATAGTGACCGTGCACATTCACATCCAGACATTGCTCAGAACGCGACGCCCCGGCCGTGGACTGTGCTGTACTGAGGTTTCCGCGGCGGCTCTTGCACCATTCAAAGCAAAATCGGTATCAGACATTGTGCTCGCTGTAATCATACAGATAAGATGATGAACTGCAGCGATTCTTTTTGTATAATTGGAGGTCCACTTTATATTCTACTTAAGTAGTTTGATGTAAATGGGGTGGAAACAACTGAGCGTGTCCAGAGCTCTAACATACTGAGACATTGCATGGCCTGGATGTGCCCCCATATTCCCCCGACTGCAGCCACGATGGACTGCAGCTAAAACATTGCATGCTTCTAAGCTTAGTAAAGCTATGTTCACACGTTGCCGTTTTACACATTTTTTTTTAATGCAAATTTTAAGCTGCGTTTTACAGCACCAACAAAGTCTGAGATTTCAGAAATCTCACCCACACAACTTTTTTTCCTGACTGATTTGGAAAACTGCTGCGTTTTTGAAAACTGCAGAATGTCACCTTTTTCATGGTATTTGTAGCGTTTTTTTTTCACCCATAGGATACAACGTGGAAATGCAAAGACGCAGCAAAAACCACAGGTCTCAGTTTTTGCTGTGTTTTTGGTGCAAAAACTTAAGAAGATTTAACCAAGCTTTTTTTTTGTTTGGGGGGGGGGGGGGGGGGGTGGAGGCAATAAAGTATATCAACATGCACGAGACAGCCATAAAAAAAAATAAATAAATAAAAAAAAACAGCAAAACCTACTTTTTTGTAAGCAGCTTAAAATTTGGAGTAAAAAAAAAAGCCAAATACACAAAGTGTGAACACAGCCATACTCTCCAATAGTCGCTACAATAAGGATCTAGTTCTATAAAAGCTTCCATTGTAGGGGCCGCGTCATCGCAAAACTCCCCTTTGACCCAGTCACTAGTATAAGGGTATGTACACACGTTGCGGATTTTTCCGCAGCAGATTTTATTAAATCCGCAGTGCAAAAAGTACTGCGGACTTATCGCGGTTTTTGTGCGGTTTCCACTGCGGTTTTAGACCCCTGCGGATTTTTAATATGGAGCAGGTGCCAAACCACTGCGGATTCCGCACAAAGAATTGACATGCTGCAGCATGTGCACAGCGGTGTTTGTTTTCCATAGTTTAACATTGTACTGTACACCACATGGAAAACTGCTGCGGATCCGCAGCGTCAAAAACGCTGCGGAACCGCAGCAAAAACCGCAACGTGTGCACATAGCCTCAGGCTCCATACATATCTTGCGAATACTTGAATCATAAAAACTGGACAGCCAAATGCCACAAACTGGTCCAGGGCAAATGAACATCGGTTCTCTTGATTGAACGCTCTACTTAAAAGTGTGTTAACCCCTCTGTGGGAGGCTGCTCATCACTAATGGCAGGAGACAGGGCCGGCTATAAAAAAAAAAAAAAAAAAAAAAAAAAGGAAATAGCATGAAGGATAAGGCCCAGGGAGGTGCTGCATGTGGATTGAGTGTGGAAATCCATGTGTCCGCGGCTCTGTATGGAATATATGCATGCAGACCAGCAGCCAGTATTGAAGGAGAGAGTATAGACAACCATGTACCATCCCCACCACCAGACTCCTAATCAGCAGCACCCGAGGCCTGTAGCTCAATGCAAGTTAGAACTGTAGAAACACTCAGTCCTTTCAGCCTCATTTCACAAAAAAAAAAAAATAGAAACTTGACAACTTCAGGTTGCAGTGAAGAATATTAGCGGGGCGCCCAGGATCAGTGATGACACCGCGCAGATACAGAACTGCACAGCACATGGTGCCAGGACACCACAGCTCCATCACCTGTGTAGTGGTTGTTCCTGGAATTGCAGTTTAGATCACAATCACTTCTATAGGAGCTGAACTGCAGGACCAGAGTGTGGCCATTAGGGCTCATACTCACCTGTGAGAAACTCAGATGAGTCTCGCAAGTTAATACCCGACGCTGCTGTCGGCACTCAGATCGGAGCGTGCGGCCGCACAGGAATACATGCAGCCGCACGCTCCGCTCCTGAGTGCCGGGTGCAGCACCGGGTATTAACATGCGAGACTCATCAGTTTCTCGCAGGTGAGTATGAGCCCTTATCCAGTGTCTGCTCCGTACATTGTGTATCCTGGTAATAGCTGATCGCTGGGGGTGACGGACCTTTAAGATCATCAATAGCTTTAGCTCAGACATCAGAACAGCTGCCTTCCCTTTGTGGAGAACAAGGCTATTTTTGTTTTCTTTGTACCAGGACGTCAGTAAGAGCTACTCTACCCTGAGAAGAAAGGATTTGTCTGTCCAAAGCCCCCACCCAAAGAAGAAAAAAATAAATCAGATTGTGAGCAAAGCAATGAAAGAAAACAAAAAGTAAAATCAAAGAAACAAAAAAGAAAACCAAAATGTAACTAGAGATTTGCAAATACCAGTAATATTGTCTTGGCTTAACAAAATGCATGTCAGCATAAAACATACAACATGTACAGGGCACTTAAGAGAAACTGGACAAGCTGGAGAAGAAAACGGTTGAGTGGTATTTTCAGCAGGGCCTGGTATATAGTTCAGGCTGAACCAGGGAAAAGAACTGTAAAACACAACAACAAAAAAGAAAAACCACTGTTAAATAAAGGTCATGGATCCTTCCACCTAAGCTGCGAGCTGTAGACTTTTAAGCAAATAGATATTACACCGCGGGCGGCAGAGAGCCGATGTTCGGAGGACGGGGGGAGGGAGCTGGACGACTCTGGGGTCTTCGGGGTGTCTCACCAAACATTGCATATGTCTATGGTATACCTCACGGGGAGGGGGAGGTCATGCATATGTCCGGGATAAAACCAAATTGGTCATACATAATAGTAAAAAAATAAAAATAATAATCTAAGAGGCTCTTATGGAGAGACAGCATCTAACAGACCATGCATTGGATTTCGCAGTTAGGACAATTGTAAAGCGCAATTTATATATATTTTAAAAAAGAGAAAATACAAAGAAAAAAAAAAAATTAAAAAAGCAATGAGGACCCTCACCAGGTATTTTTCATGCGTCATGGTTTATATTTTTACACCGCCGCTTTGTTAGAACCATGAAATACTGCGTGGATATGTAGAAATGAAAAGAAACAAAAAAGAAACAGACAAAAGAAACAAACATTAACCAGTGCGCCTGCAAAATCCGGCCCAAATCTGACCATTCCCTCCCCGACAAAGCAGCACACCCAATGACTGAGCATTTAGTCAGGCCGTGTAATCGGCGCCATTGGTGCTCTCCAACCGGTGGCAACACTACAACTCCCAGCCTGCTCCCATAAGTAGCTATGACCTATCCAATGGGGTGGGAGCCGAGTGCTGAGACCCCCGCAGACAGAAATGCCTCTGCAATCACTAGTCTGGTGATCGGTAGGGGTCTCAGTGGTCGGACCACCACCAATTTATCACTTATCCTATGGATAGGTCATAGCGTCTTCTTACCTGATCCCTTGCCCATCCTGTAAGGCAGTGTTCCCCAAGTACAGTCCTCATGAGCCACCAACAGGTCATGTTTTTAGTATTTCCTTGGTATTGCACAGATGATAATTGCATCACCTGTGCAATACTAAGGAAATCCTGAAAACATGACCTGTTGGTGGCTCTTGAGGACCGAAGTTCGGGAACACTGCTTTAAGGAATACTGAAAAGCCACAGATTGGAGACCACTAGAGACACCAAAACATATACATAGGGGAGTTATAAAAGTCATACTGGTAGAAGATAATTTAGTGTTTTAGTGGCAGAGAAATTAGATCGTAAGCAAATGATGGCACTTCAGCGCTCCCTCGATGTGGTGGAGTGCTCAGTCGATCCTCCAACAGCACAATCCCTTTAAGATGATGAATGGTAAACACCTCGGGGGGCAAATCTGGATGAGTGACTCCATTAGTCTGATCCATCACACCAGGGTACATGACATTTCATTTAGGCAAACAAGGACTTGTCCATAATCATGGAGGTCCCTTTACCCCACCGGTCTCATCACTACGGGGACAAAGCATTTATTTGGATTGTGTCTTCCTTTCTTTACAGAAGTCAGGACTGAATACGCCTCGGCTGCTTATGTCTTAATACATCTGAATTTTAGGGAAAATGACACTAAAATGCCGGGCAGAGAGCGTCAATGGAAGACATGGTATTGCCTGGCGGGACCGCAGCTGGGGGGTGAGGACAGGACAACAATTAGGGACTTCTGAGACAAATGAAGGGCCGGCGTAGGCGAAGCCTCACATACATGGATGTCAGGATTGTAGTCAGGGATTACCGATAATGAAGGAAATGGTACAAGCTGTGTAAAACTGATGGAAAGCACAATTTGTCTAAACCTATAATCTGGAGAGAACAGACGGCATTAAATATTTCATTTCCCACAGCCACCACAGAATACCTTTATCTTCACAGTGAGGGCTGTAAATGCCAGGAGCTGGAGCGGAACAACCCGTGCAATATTCTACACGCCCTTACTCTACAGCAGCTGTAGGGTCACGGTCACAGAAAAAGACCCCAAAACCGTAAAATGCCGTCCTGCAGTGTCAGGTTCTCATCCTGCTGTAAAGAGGAACAGAGGAAGGTCCCTCCCCCCAGTTATCTATTAGAAAATTTAGAATTTAAAAAATAAATAAAGCTTCCTTCCAATGCCTGGACCACGCTGGTCCACAGGTTACACGTGCCAAGCCCCATGCGCATCCATTGAAAGGAGCTGTCGAAGTACCAACAACCTTATCTAATCCTGAGCTTTTCCTTTAAGTATTGAGGACCTGCGATGCGTACAATAAAGCCAAAACTTTAGGATCATGTGGTGCCGACCGACCGGCACAATGTGCAGTATGTGAATGTAGCCTAAGGGAATAGCCAGAGGTGGTGGCAGTGCAAACAAACCTCCGCCAAGACGGGCACGGGTCACAGACCGAACAATTGTGAAACAAAATTGTGCACCAATGGACGGCACTGTCTGGACGTAGCCTTAAATAAGGATCACATGGTTTTGTAACTGTACCTCATCTGCAATAAGGTCACAACTCCAGACCTGACAGCGCGCTGCTCGTGTCCCAAGGTCCAGAGGGTGGGAAACGGACGCCTTTAAAGGGAACCTGTCACCCCGTTTTTTGAGATTGAGCTATAAATACTGTTAAATAGGGCCTGCGCTGTGCGTTACTATAGTGTATGTAGTGTACCCTGATTCCCCATGTATGCTGAGAAATACATTACCAAAGTTGCCGTTTTCGCCTGTCAATCAGGCTGGTCTGGTCAGGTGGGCGTGTTCACAGTGCTCTTTTCTTCCCCAGCTTTCCGTTGGTAGCGTAGTGGTGTGCGCATGTCCAGAGTTCCGACTTCCCTGCGCCCACGTGAAGACACAGCGCGCGATCTGCGCTGTAATCCCTTGCATCGGTGGGGGCGGCCATCTTCCTGGGGCCGCGCGTGCGCAGATGGAGTGCTCTGCTGCACGGGGCTTCGGGAAAATGGCCGCGGGATGCCGCGCGTGCGCATTAGAGATCGCGGCGGCCATTTTCCCAAAGCCGAGTTTGCATCTCGGCTTTGGGAAAATGGCCGCCGCGATCTCTAATGCGCGCGCGCGGCATCCCGCGGCCATTTTCCTGAAGCCCCGTGCAGCAGAGCACTCCATCTGCGCACGCGCCGCCCCCACCGATGCAAGGGATTACAGCGCAGATCGCGCGCTGTGTCTTCACGTGGGCGCAGGGAAGTCGGAACTCTGGACATGCGCACACCACTACGCTACCAACGGAAAGCTGGGGAAGAAAAGAGCACTGTGAACACGCCCACCTGACCAGACGAGCCTGATTGACAGGCGAAAACGCCGACTTTGGTAATGTATTTCTCAGCATACATGGGGAATCAGGGTACACTACATACACTATAGTAACGCACAGCGCAGGCCCTATTTAACAGTATTTATAGCTCAATCTCAAAAAACGGGGTGACAGGTTCCCTTTATGCTTCATTCAGACATCCATTTTCCCACATGTGTGCCCCATCCGTGCGTTTCATGGATAGAAAATGTACCCATTAACGTGTACGGTGCAGTTCACATGTCCGTGTTTTTCTTGCGGACCTTGTCCGTATTTGTTAGTAGCCATGGATCAAAATTACCCAAACAAGTCTATGGGTCTGTGAAAATCATGGACAGTACACAGATTGCATCAGTGCATAATTCATGTGCAATGAACATTGCAAACTATATATACACAAGAAGTTTTGTAATTTATTTATACATATGTAAAAAATGGCAAATGTCTGAATGAGGCCTAATGCTGACATGTGATCCTTCCCTTGTCATATACAGTATACAAGTATTGTAGAGTACCGTATTTTCCGGCGTATAAGACGACTTTTTAACCCCTAAAAATTGCCCCAAAAGTCGGGGGTCGTCTTATACGCCGGGTACAGGTGCACGGAGCGATCCTGGATGGTTCCCAGGGTCTGAAGGAGAGGAGACTCTCCTTCAGGCCCTGGGATCCATATTCATGTAAACTATAAAGAATAAAAATATGGATATACTCACCCCCTCCGACGGACCCTGGCTCTCAGCGCTGCAAGCGTCTGCCTCTGTTCCTAAGAATGCAGTGAGTGAAGGACCTTCGATGACATCGCGGTCAGGTGACTGGTCACCTGACCGCTCACCTGACCGCAATGTTATCGAAGGTCCTTCACTCACTGCATTCTTAGTAACGGAGGCAGACGCTTGCAGCGCTGAGAGCCAGGTTCCGTCAGAGGGAGTGAGTATATCCATATTTTTTATTTTTATTCTTTATTTTTTACATGAATATGGATCCCAGGGCCTGAAGGAGAGTCTCCTCTCCTCCAGACCCTGGGAACCACACGCCGTATAAGATGACTGGGCGTATAAGATGACCCCCGTCTTATACGGCGGGTATATCCCAAATTCCATATTTTATATGGAAAAGTTGGGGGTCGTCTTATACACCAGAAAATACGGTAGGTGTCATATGGAGGGTCTGACACAAGTTTCCCCTATAAATTAGTAGATTGCATGAAGACCATCATTTGGGTACAGGCAGCACCCAACACTCATTCACAAAGCTGCATTTATCTGTACGTCCACAAGGTAATGACCGAGCCATAAATACGACTGTGCGAATGAGAGAGTGCTCAAAAAGTGGTCCGAAAGAGCTGACCCCCAGGCATCTCAGCCACAAGGACTTCATCCACAGACCTGCATGTACGTTCCTCTCACCCATAAGCACATCATGTAATGAAAAATCAAATCACAAGTTATAGGATAAGTGTCCACATAATAACAGTGATACCTATTCAGTAATTTATCCATGTGATCCTTATGGCTGCAAAGAAAACTGGATATGTCAGTGGCGAACAAGTCCCCCAAAATCATGTGAGATACAAAGAAAAGCATCTAAAACTAACATGCCCAAAGGAAAAGAAAAAAAACAAGAAAAAACAACAGATAAAGCCATACATGTACATGAAAGAGCACGTCAGTAACCAGTAGTTACACTGTGAAAAACACTTGGGGACGCGAGTGCTTGCTGGCGTCTAGTTTATGTCTACAATCCCCTGAAGCAGAAGAGGACCCAGTTTTTTCTGCCATCAGGAAGGGCTTTGCAATTGCCTTCTCCACTACAAAAATCACACACACAAATAACAGAGAAGAGAGTTTATTATATGGCAAATACGGTGAGGCATAGAAGGATGCAAAACTTGAGAGGGAGAGAGGAGAAGTAAACGCCCTGAATGCCCATTCTGCACCGTGAAAAGTCACAGACTTACAAAATAAACCACGACTGATCCGTGGTACACCCGCCTCATCCCCAATGCAGGAGGAGCATATTAATTGGGGATTGCAATCAGTATCCTCATGATGCATGTACAGCAACACTAGCGTTAAAAATCGAGAATTTGACTAATGAGCTTTGCAAGTTAGACCAAGACTCCTGCAGAGACAGACATAAGGGAAGGCTCATGGTGTACCAGGGATCACCAGTAATAAACAGAGGTTGAAGCATGCAGACGGTGCTCACTCAGAGCCTACAATACGCCCTCTAGCTCTCCTTGTGCTGCAATGTGAATAAGCAAGTGGGGTACAAACCTTCTGCGTAGGGTACGACGATCAGCGCTCGGTCCACGAACACCGTGTTGGTCAGATGCTGAGCGACCACGGTACAGTCTGGATCATGGAACTTTACAAAACAGACACGAGATGTTACAGGCAAAGGAGAATCACTAAAAAAGGAAAAGGAAAAACCAAGGTGAATGCACGATCACAGCAGTGCGACGCGGGAGGTGAAAAGCACTTTGTATGTAAGAAGCGAGGCGTCCACCCCCAATTACAGAGGGACACGTGGCACGTTACTCACCTTCCAGCGCAGATTTCTATCTTACACTAGCGTTTGGAGAAATAGCACTCCGGACGTGATGACGGGCAGACAGGTCATTTACTGAGTTGAATACTTTTTCCAACTCGCACAACAAAGTATTAAAATTGCATCAAATTTATCACAGCGTGAGCAGATGCAATAAACATGGAGAACTGTAAGACTGTCAAGTCCAAGATAACTCGGCCTAAAAATGATCGCTATAATAAATCCGCCCCATTGTGTCAGTGGGATATCGTCCGCATAATGTTGGCACCCAATCCCTCCAACACACGTATGCAATGTAGTACAAGTGTACCCAAAGACTTGCTGCCCATTTTCAAGCCCATGTGACCATATATCAGACTTGCTGGATCACACAGGAAGTTTAGATGTGGGCCACAAAGCGCTTTCTTGATGCAAGATTATTGGGCGTCTATTGAGTTGCATGGACATACGCTGCAGAAGCATCTCCGTCCCACACACAGAACGAGACGGCAAAATGGGGGGAGAAACCTGGGTCAGAAGAGGGCTGGAGATTGGGGGAAGACAGCGATTTGTGAGTATCTTTTGTCTTAAATACATCATTAGGAGGAGTTGCCAAGACATCTTAAAGGGAACCTGTCACCTGAATTTGGCGGGACCGGTTTTCGGTCATATGGGCAGAGTTTTCGGGTGTTTGATTCACCCTTTCCTTACTCGCCGGCTGCATGCTGGCTGCAATATTGGATTGAAGTTCATTCTCTGTCCTCCGTAGTACACGCCTGCGCAAGGATCCTGATCCTGTAAAAAATGTTCTCAGCTCTATTAGGAATTTACAGTTTTCTATAATTTGATTCAATGTTTTAATGTCAAAAAGTTGGTTATATTTTTCTAAGATCCATGTAATGCTTGCGAGACCTGAAAATCTTCACCCATAAAACTACTGATTGACTGCGTTCTATAACTCGTATAGGAAAAGTATTAATTTATTCTTTGGGATTGAGTGAGAGTTGGACCTGCAATCTTGCCTTGCGCAGGCGTGTACTACGGAGGACAGAGAATGACCTTCAATCCAATATTGCGGCCAGCATGCAGCCAGCGGGTAAGGAAAGGGTGAACCCAACACCTGAAAACTCCGCCCATGTGACCGAAAACCGATCCCGCCAAATTCAGGTGACAGGTTCCCTTTAAATGAATGCAAATAATCCTACATAAGTGTAGACAGTGCAGCAGCAGATTCATCATGACCACATGGCCTCTTGCTCCACTTTATAACATACTGGAATTAGGCAAAAAAAAACACTTGCTAAAATGGTAAATTTCCTTACAAATCTGCATATTTGGCTTCTGCTGTGGACTCCACACTACCTATTGCAATGGAGAATATCCGCAGAAAGATCTGACACGCTGCAAATAAAACAATCCACACCGACAATCAAGACACTCGTAGATATTTTTATGAGAGTGAAAAATTTGGTAAAATCTGAATGATATATTGCCACCTGCAAAACTTGGGTGGAGAAGGCTGCAGTGTTTCCACCAATATGAACAAACCTGTGAGAAGAAAAAGCTCAACAATCTGACAATCCACTTTGGGACGACCATATGGTATATACAGGGCAAGGTGTCGGCTCGAGATCTGAAGAAAGCTTCCTCAATGTAAAATGTGAGGTTTGGCAGCAGCGAGCAGCGGGCGGGGGCATTGCTGGCACACACGTCCCGACTGCCCTGCAACACGTGTACCTTGGCTCACAGTGACAGCATCTATTGTGACGAAAATAACTACAGCAGGTTCAGACCCAACATACAGGAACATTACAGATGTTCACATTTACACCAGCCCACACACAGGACTGCAATTAACGATCACAATCACCAACATTTTACGGGATATAGCTTTGCAATTTACATCTTAGGGTACCGTCACACAGTGGCATTTTGATCGCTACGACGGCACAATCCGTGACGCTCCAGCATCGTAACAATATCGCTCCAGCGTTGTAGACTGCTGTCACACTTTGCAATGTACGATGCTGGAGCGATAATTTCATGACGTATGTGCGATGTAGAAGCCGTTGGTTACTATGCGCACATCATATACAATATCGTGCACACCTTTGTTACACCATGCGATCATGCCGCCACAGCGGGACACTAGACGACGAAAGAAAGTTTCAAACGATCTGCTACGACGTACGATTCTCAGTGGGGTCCCTGATCGCAGGAGCGTGTCAGACACAGCGAGATCGCTGGAACGTCACGGATATATCGCTGGAATGTCACGAATCATGCCGTCGTAGCGATCAAAATGCCACTGTGTGACGGTACCCTTAGTGAAAATCCTCTCTGTACTACTTGTTGCCTCAGTTACAGACCACCTAAGTGGCTGATTTCCTAGACAAAGAGCATGTGCTTGCAATCTGTTTGTTATAAAGCTTGTAAGCGCTGCTGTGAAGCCACCAGGATGGCTGTAAAGCTTCACTACTCCCATGAAATTCAATGTAGCAGCACAATCAACCTCCGCTCCATCTCACTGGAACTCAAGAGGCTCAATTCTCAGGATCACTGCGGGCCCAGTGAACGGAGGGTTATTTCCTAGGGGAGAACTAATCCTTTAAAAGGGGCTACTCTAGAGATAAGCAGAGGAGAGTAAAACTGCGGCAGCAGAAAGGAAAAAGAAAAAAAAAAGTTCAGGACTGAGGCCTTGCTGCAAGTTTTCTATTAACCCCTTCATGACCGGGGGATTTTTCGTTTTTCCGTGTTCGTTTTTCGCTCCCCTCCTTCCCAGAGCCATAACTTTTTTATTTTTCCGTCAATTTGGCCATGTGAGGGCTTATTTTTTGCGGGACGAGTTGTACTTTTGAACGACATCATTGGTTTTAGCATGTCGTGTACTAGAAAACGGGAAAAAAATTCCAAGTGCGGTGAAATTGCAAAAAAAAGTGCAATCCCACATTGGTTTTTTGTTTGGCTTTTTTGCTAGGTTCACTAAATGCTAAAAATGACCTGCCATTAGGATTCTCCAGGTCATTACGAGTTCATAGACACCAAACATGACTAGGTTATTTATTATCTAAGTGGTGAAAAAAAATTCCAAACTTTGCTAAAAAAAAAAAAAAAAAAAAAAATTGTGCCATTTTCCGATACTCGTAGCGTCTCCATTTTTCATCATCTGGGGTCGGTTGAGGGCTTATTTTTTGCGTGCCGAGATGACGTTTTTAATGATAGCATTTCGGTGCAGATACGTTCTTTTGATCGCCCGTTATTGCATTTTAATGCAATGTCGCGGCGACCAAAAAAACGTAATTCTGGCGTTTCGAGTTTTTTTCACGCTACGCTGTTTAGCGATCAGGTTAATACTTTTTTTTTATTTGATAGATCGGGCGATTCTGAGCGCGGCGATACCAAATATGCGTAGATTTGATATTTTTTTTATTGATTTATTTTGATTGGGGCGAAAGGGGGGTGATTTAAACTTATGTTTTTTTTATTTTTTTCACATTTTTTTAAACTTTTTTTTTTTAACTTTTGCCATGCTTCAATAGCCTCCATGAGAGGCTAGAAGCAGGCACAACCCGATCGGCTCTGCTACATAGCAGCGATCTGCTGATCGCTGCTATGTAGCAGAATTGCACGTGTGCTGTGAGCGCCGACCACAGGGTGGCACTCACAGCGACGGGCAATCAGTAACCATAGAGGTCTCAAGGACCTCTATGGTTACCATTCACAAGCATCGCCGACCCCCGATCATGTGACGGGGGTCGGCGATGACGTCATTTCCGGCCGCCCGGCCGGAAGCGGTAGTTAAATGCTGCTGTCTGCGTTTGACAGCGGCATTTAACTAGTTAATAGGTGCGGGCAGATCGCGATTCTGCCCGCGCCTATTACGGGCACGTCAGCTGTTCAAAACAGCTGACATGTCCCGGCTTTGGAGCGGGCTCACCGCGGAGCCCTGCATCAAAGCAGGGGAGCCGGCATCGGACGGTATAGTACGTCCGATGCCGGTAAGGGGTTAAAGTCACCCTGAAAGCCAAATTAAGGTTTTTTTCTTCTTACACAAAATAAGGAATTAATTTTCTAATTTGCTGAAACTAATCTATTTCTGGTCTGTGTCTCATAATTCAACAAGTCATTATAACTGAGAAATCCAAAAAATGCCATGTAGAAGCCAAACTTCCAGCGCACAGCTCCCTCTATCGGGTATGTACGCTGCAATCATTACTACGAGGTGCAGAAGCCGATCTCTGCGGCCCGGGCCTCTCTGGCCGTGGTGACAAGTCCCAGCAAATTTGCTCTTTGGCCAATTTCACCTTTTGTGCAGTCTCCAATAATCGCTGTCGTCAGCACTTCTATCTGTGCCCAGCGCTGCTGACATTATGCAAACTGAACATGGACTAAAGGTACTGTCACACTGAACGATATCGCTAGCAATCCATGACGTTGCAGCGTCCTGGCTAGCGATATCATTCAGTTTGACAGGCAGCAGCGATCAGGATCCTGCTGTGCCATCGTTGGTCGGCGCAGAAAGTCCAGCACTTTATTTCGTCGCTGGACTCCCGCAGACATCACTGAATCGGCATGTGTGACGCCGATTCAGCGATGTCTTCACTGGTAACCAGGGTAAACATCGGGTTACTAAGCGCAGGGCCGCGCTTAGTAACCCGATGTTTACCAGCGTAAACGTAAAAAAAACAAACACTACATACTTACATTCCGGTGTCTGTCCCCCAGCGCTGTGCTTCTCTGCACTGTATAAGCGCCGGCCAGAAAGCAGAGCACAGCGGTGACGTCACCGCTGTGTTTTACGGCTGGCGCTCACAGTCAGTGTAGAGAAGCACAGCACCGGGGGACAGACACCGGAAGGTAAGTATGTAGTGTTGGTTTTTTTTTACGTTTACGCTGGTAACCAGGGTAAACATCGGGTTACTAAGCGCGGCCCTGCGCTTAGTAACCCGATGTTTACCCTGGTTACCCGGGGACCGGCATCGTTGGTCGCTGGAGAGCTGTCTGTGTGACAGCTCTCCAGCGACCACACAGCGACGCTGCAGTGATCGGGATCATTGTCTATATCGCTGCAGTGTCGCTAAATGTGACAGTACCTTAAGTGACCACATTAACCATCTTTTATCTCCTCACAATTGCATATGTCCATAGAAAAAAAAAATGTAACCTCCATTTTAAAAATAAGCCCATAGTGGGAATGCGTTCAGGACCCCACTATTGCTCCACACGGCCACGTGTCCCCCACCGGTCTTTGCTTAATCTCCCAGCAAGAGACGTCAAGTGGCTACAGCGGTCATGTGCCGGTCAAGCCAAAAACAGTCTTCCGGCTGTATCTTCCAGGCCAGAGTGCACATGACCGCTGCAGCCACATAAGGTCCACAAGAGGGGCAAGAAAAGGAGACCAGGCAGAAATTCTGAGGAACGGTGAGATTCAAGCATTAAAAAAGAAAAAAAGATGGGACTACCCCCTCTATTGTAACTGACTCTACGGTCTGACAGCGGATGTCGAAAAAGAATGAGGACCAGATTCTTAGGGGAGATGAGCAATCACTGGTTGATTTGGTAAGAAATCCATAAAGGCCATTAGTAATAAAAAGTGTATAATAAAATGGGAACATCACTGTACCCTTTTTGCTTTATAAACAGGGGCCTTAAATGTTACATTAAGCCTTACAGCTTGTAGAATACCGCTGCGCCGACAATATCAGCCGCCACATGTGAAATTCTGCACTGTCAGATGGGACCACCACAGAACAGAGCGGAGGACCCCAGACATGGTGTAAATAATCATCCAACAGCGACAAGATCACAAACAAACGTCTGCTGACAAATTATCACAAAAGGTTCTAGGGGACCCCCACTATCTTGGGAATTCATGGGGAAAGGTGGGGGTCCAGCCTTTGGAACAACCAACTATTGTGTGGATGGCGGGGTACAGGAGTGGTCTGACCTTGAAGACCAATATCCTGGGAAAGAAGAAGGCACAGAGCTGATGTAAAGCCTCCTCACTACTGTGCCCTGGTTACCTGCACTAAACCAGCTTAGTGCCCCCTTAATTCTCAGGGTCTGTGGTGGTCCCAGATACATTAGGGGGCACCTGTCTCGCCCGACACCAATGTGCTCTATACGGGCTAGACATTACTTATGTGTTATAGAACAAAAGGATCCGCAGCCCAAAACAAGACGTGACAGATCTTTATCTCCCCCGACATCTGTCAAGAGACCCCTTACCTCGCCTTTTTTCTTAGGAAATTGGTGGTCCCTGAGGTCAGACACCCTCTTGCATCACCTTCATTCTGAGAATATCGGTGGTCTCAGAAGACGGTCTGACCTCAGGGACCATCAATATTCGGAGAATGTAGGGGATTGTAGGAGGGAGTCTGACCTCTGGGACCATCAATATCCCAAGAAAGAATGGGGAGGAAAGGAGGCAGGGCTGTGGAGCTTGGAGTCAGGGAAATTGAGGAATCGGAGGTTTGGCTTACTGACTCCACAGCCCTGCCTCCTACACCCCTTCTTTCTTGGGATATTCATGGCCTTTGAGGTCAGAACCTGTACTACATCCCCTTCTTTCTCGGGATAATGATGGTCGCTGAGGTCAGACCCCCTCCTACATCCTCAAGATAATAGTGGTCCCTGAGGTCAGACCCCCTCCTACATCCTCAGGATATTGGTGATCCCCGAGGTCAGACCCCTCCCCCCATCTACATCCCTTTTTTTCTAGGGCTATTGGTGGTCCCCGAGGTCAGACCTCCCCCTCCTACATCTTCTTTCTCCGGTTACTAGTGGTCCCTGAGGTCAGGCCCCCCCCTACATCCCCTTCTTTCTCCAGATATTGGTGGTCCCTGAGGTCAGACCTCCCCCACATCCCCTTCTTTCTCAGGATATTGGTGATCCCTGAGGTCAGACACCCCCCCCCCCCCCTTCTTTCTCAGGATATTAGTGGTCCCTGAGGTCAGACCCCCCCCTTACATCCCCTTCTTTCTCAGGATATTGGTGATCCATGAGGTCAGACCCCCCTACATCCCCTTCTTTCTCAGGATATTGGTGATCCATGAGGTCAGACCCCCCTACATCCCCTTCTCAGGATATTGGTGGTCCCTGAGGTCAGACACTCCCGCCCCCCACACATCCCCTTCTTTCTCAGGATATTAGTGGTCCCTGAGGTCAGACCCCCCTACATCCCCTTCTTTCTCAGGATATTAGTGGTCCCTGAGGTCAGGCCCCCTACATCCCCTCCTTTCTCAGGATATTGGTGGTCCCTGAGGTCAGACCCCCTCCTACATCCTCAAGATAATAGTGGTCCCTGAGGTCAGACCCCCTCCTACATCCTCAGGATATTGGTGATCCCCGAGGTCAGACCCCTCCCCCCCCCCCCCCCCCCCCATCTACATCCCTTTTTTTCTAGGGCTATTGGTGGTCCCCGAGGTCAGACCTCCCCCTCCTACATCTTCTTTCTCCGGTTACTAGTGGTCCCTGAGGTCAGGCCCCCCCCTACATCCCCTTCTTTCTCCAGATATTGGTGGTCCCTGAGGTCAGGCCCCCCCCTACATCCCCTTCTTTCTCAGGATATTGGTGATCCCTGAGGTCAGACACCCCCCCCTTCTTTCTCAGGATATTAGTGGTCCCTGAGGTCAGACCCCCCCCTTACATCCCCTTCTTTCTCAGGATATTGGTGATCCATGAGGTCAGACCCCCCTACATCCCCTTCTTTCTCAGGATATTGGTGATCCATGAGGTCAGACCCCCCTACATCCCCTTCTCAGGATATTGGTGGTCCCTGAGGTCAGACACTCCCGCCCCCCACACATCCCCTTCTTTCTCAGGATATTAGTGGTCCCTGAGGTCAGACCCCCCTACATCCCCTTCTTTCTCAAGATATTAGTGGTCCCTGAGGTCAGGCCCCCTACATCCCCTCCTTTCTCAGGATATTGGTGGTCCCTGAGGTCAGACCCCCCCCCCCCTACATCCCCTTCTTTCTCAGGATATTAGTGGTCCCCGAGGTCAGACCCCCCCACATCCCCTTCATTTTCAGGATATTAGTGGTCCCTGAGGTCAGACCCCCCCCCCCCCCTCCTACATCCCTTTCTCTCTCAGGATATTAGTTGTCCCTGAGGTCAGACCCCCCACATCTCCTTCTTCCTCAGGATATTGGTGGTCCCTGAGGTCAGACCCCGTCCTACATCCCTTTCTCTCTCAGGATATTGGTTGTCCCTGAGGTCAGATCCCTTCTTGCATCTCCTCCTTTCTCAGGATATTGGTGGTCCCTGAGGTCAGACCCCCGCCTACATTCCCTTCTTTTTCAGGATATTGGGGGTCCCTGGGGTCAGACCCCCTCCTACATCCCCATCCTTTTTTCTCTCAGGATATTGGTGGTCCCTGAGGTCAGACCCCCTCCTACATCCCCTTCTTTTTCAGGATATTGGTGGTCCCTGAGGTCAGACCCCTTCCTACATCCCCTTCTTTCTCAGGATATTGGTGGTCCCTGAGGTCAGACCCCCTCCTACATCCCCTTCTTTTTCAGGATATTGGTGGTCCGAGGTCAGACTCCTTCCTACATCCCCTTCTTTCTCAGGATATTGGTGGTCCCTGAGGTCAGACCCCCCCCCCCCCTACATCCTTTTTTCTCTCAGGATATTGGTGGTCCCTGAGGTCAGACCCCCTCCTACATCCCCTTCTTTTTCAGGATATTGGGGGTCCCTGGGGTCAGACCCCTCCTACATCCCCTTCTTTCTCAGGATATTGGTGGTCCCTGAGGTCAGACCCCCCCCCCCCACCCCCACATCCTTTTTTCTCTCAGGATATTGGTGGTCCCAGAGGTCAGACCCCCCTACATCCCCTTCTTTTTCAGGATATTGGTGGTCCCTGAGGTCAGACCCCCCTACACCCCCTTCTTTTTCAGGATATTGGTGGTCCCTGAGGTCAGACCCCCCTACACCCCCTTCTTTTTCAGGATATTGGTGGTCCCTGAGGTCAGACCCCCCTACACCCCCTTCTTTTTCAGGATATTGGTGGTCCCTGAGGTCAGACCCCCCTACACCCCCTTCTTTTTCAGGATATTGGTGGTCCCTGAGGTCAGACCCCCCTACACCCCCTTCTTTTTCAGGATATTGGTGGTCCCTGAGGTCAGACCCCCCTACACCCCCTTCTTTTTCAGGATATTGGTGGTCCCTGAGGTCAGACCCCCCTACACCCCCTTCTTTTTCAGGATATTGGTGGTCCCTGAGGTCAGACCCCCCCTACATCCCCTTCTTTCTCAGGATATTCGTGGTCCCTGAGGTCAGACCCCCCCTACACCCCCTTCTTTTTCAGGATATTGGTGGTCCCTGAGGTCAGACCCCCCCCTACATCCCCTTCTTTCTCAGGATATTAGTGGTCCCTGAGGTCAGACCCCCCCTACATCCCCTTCTTTTTCAGGATATTGGTGGTCCCTGAGGTCAGACCCCCCTACACCCCCTTCTTTTTCAGGATATTGGTGGTCCCTGAGGTCAGACCCCCCCTACATCCCCTTCTTAGGATATTCGTGGTCCCTGAGGTCAGACCCCCCTACACCCCCTTCTTTTTCAGGATATTGGTGGTCCCTGAGGTCAGACCCCCCCTACATCCCCTTCTTTCTCAGGATATTCGTGGTCCCTGAGGTCAGACCCCCCCTACACCCCCTTCTTTTTCAGGATATTGGTGGTCCCTGAGGTCAGACCCCCCCTACATCCCCTTCTTTCTCAGGATATTAGTGGTCCCTGAGGTCAGACCCCCCCTACATCCCCTTCTTTTTCAGGATATTGGTGGTCCCTGAGGTCAGACCCCCCTACACCCCCTTCTTTCTCACGATATTGGTGGTCCCTGAGGTCAGATCCCTTCTTGCATCCCCTTAGCATATTGATGTCCCCCAAGGCCAGAAAATAAAATAAAAACCACCCACAAGAACAATGGGCCTAGATGTGTCAGCAGGTGCGCGCTGCCGAGGTGGTCGCTGCCCGCCGCCATCTTGCCCCGCCGTTTCCTCCGGTCACTTACTCTGGTGGGAAGAGTCTCAAGTCTTCGATTTTGCCCAAGAACCCGAAGAGGGTTTTCATCTGCTCGGTGCTGGCGCTGGGAGACACGTTCGTCACCTGGATCACGTCTGTGCTAGAAGCCATTTTCCGAGCCTCCTGCTTTAACACATTAAATACGAAAACAAAAAAAAAAACAAGAGTAACACACAGGATTAGTAATCTGAGGACGAGAGCGGCGGAGTCCCCGGCGGGAATGGCGGGAGCGCGGCCGGTCACAGCGACGACAACGGAGCCGCCGCCATGAAAATCTACAAGGAGCCGACTGGGCCGCACTGTCCCACAATGCATCGGGCGCGCCTGCGCACTACCGGGCTCACCCCAAACCACGCCTCCTAGCGCTTCCCGCGCACCACCCTGGCCACGCCCCACTCTGACTAGAAAACCGAGTCCCACGATGCGGTCAGGGGTGGGTCGTGTTGTCCTGCTGGGAGTTGTAGTTCTCCCACAATCGGATGGAAACCATTAAAATATCTATTAAACATATATAATATAGTAGAAAAAAAGCCGTCCGTCAAATCGACTTTAGTCAGAATTCAATACAAACGCTTCAAAATCCACCTCAGAAATCGTGACGGATACCGTGAGGCGTTTGTGCCTGAAAAAATGCTCCAACTTTACTGAATCCATAGACTGCTCCGCGCACAAAAACTTTTGTTTTCCAGACAGAAAAAAATCCTCAAAAAAAAGAAACTGATGGCGTTTGTTTTTGTTTTTTTGCCTCCAAATCCTGGCGATTGTCTTTAACCTTTTAAGAGCAAAAATAAAGTCACCTATTCACCGTACAATAGTGCAAAGTATGGAGATAAAATAATTCCAGGACGCGACCGGAGGACAAAGTCTGAGTTACGACTGATACATCCAAAGAAACCTGGAAAATAAAAACTGCACCCACCATGAGGAACAGAAACCAAAATCACCCGCGGACACTGACATGCGGCGCAAGTATCCAACAAATGTGTCAGACCGCACCCAATACTGACACCGTCTCCATGGACATCAGGGCGCTCGTCCACACCAGGGGGTCCATCCCAGCAAAAGAGTCCACAATCAAAATATAAAAACACCACGAAGTGACACAGCAACTTTAACCCTTTAAGGGGAGAGACAATTTTTGGGTTAAAAATTTTTGCAGCCAGGAGCTCTGCTAATGCAGCGCTGCTCCTTGCTGCAAAACCCCGGAGAATGAAGGTAAAGTAGGTCATTGACCTATATTTACCTTCATTTGCGGTGAGGCGCCCTCTGCTAACTGTTCCTAGATCGTGGGAACTTTCCTAGAAAGCTCCCTGGCTCGAGTTCATATGAGGACAACCAGCAGAGGGCGCCTCTTATGATCTCGAGCCAGGGAGCTTTCTAGGAAAGTTCCCAGGATCTAGGAACAGTTAGCAGAGGGCGCCTCACCGCAAATGAAGGTAAATATAGGTCATTGACCTACTTTACCTTCATTCTCCGGGGTTTTGCAGCAAGGAGCAGCTGCATTAGCAAAGCTCATGGCTGCAAAATTTTTTAACCCCTTCAGATGGATTAACATCGTGGGACCTTACAGATCTTCGGAAGGTATGTATATTGTTGGTTTATTATTTTTACTTTGTTACAGAGCGAGGGTCTTCAGAAGGATTGAGCGTAGAATAAATTATTACAACAACCTTTGTTTTTATTTCATTAAAATAATTTTTACTAATGTGTGTGTTTTTTTTAACCCTTTACTAGTATTGGATTAATAATGGATAGGTGTCATAATTGAGGCCTCTCCATTATTAATTTGGCTTAAAGGAAACCTGTCACCACGAAATTCGCCGGTGAGCTAAGCCCACCGGCATCAGGGGCTTATCTACAGCATTCTGTAATGCTGTAGATAAGCCCCCGATGTTCCACCAAACAAATTCCTCTATAACAACTAAATCTGATCCTCTTCACATAGCACAATATGTAACCAACTGAGATAGTGAAGTCACAACACGATCCACATTATATAAAAAAATATAACTCTTTATTAACTCATAACACAGGGATATTCCATATATAACAATACGTAGATTATAATCATATTAAATTACAAATATCTGTAGATATACTAAGCAGCAGTGGCAAACCCACTGCTGCACATGGACTCAGCAATAAATTGAGCAACAAAGAACAAAAGACAGAGAGTGACCTATCCAAATATCATAAATCCACACAAATAAAGAGAAGATATAATATCATAGTAATCTATACTTGGTGCACTTATGTAGCCGCTTATACTGCAATGGCCTGATGGAGGATGCCTTATGTAGTAACTAAATGGATAGTTGGCCCATAAAGATCATAGTAAATATAAATGGGGTAAACTTAATAGCAAGTATATAAATGGGCCAACTCCACAATGCAGGTAAATAACCACCAGGAAGGCATATTAAGATAAAGTAAACCCAGTACCTGCGGCCATGTCAGCAGAGGATAGCGGTCACACTTGTGACCATCTTCATTACAAGACGTCCTCTTCTGATCTTCAGCCACGGCTCCGGCGCAGGCGTACTTTGCTCTGCCCTGTTGAGGGCAGAGGATAGTACTGCAGTGCGCAGGCGCCGGAAAGGTCAGAGAGGCCCAGCACCTGCGCACTGCAGTACTTTGTCTGCCCTCAACAGGGCAGAGCAAAGTACGCCTGCGCCGGAGCCGTGGCTGAAGAGCAGAAGAGGACGTCTTGTAATGAAGATGGGAGGCGCCGCAGCGGACCGGAGATGCCCGTTTGACCTGACCAGCAGCAGGACCGCCCCTGGGTGAGTATAATATAACGTCTTTTTCTCCTTTTTCAGGTAAGATCGGGGGCTTATCTACAGCATTACAGAATGCTGCAGTTAAGCCCCTGATGCTGGTGGGCTTACCTCACCCGCGATTTTCGGGGTGACAGGTTCCCTTTAATGTAAGGCTATGTGCACACGTTCAGGATTTCTTGCAGAAAATTCCTGAGAATTCCAGACATTTTCTGCAAGAAATCCGCAAGAAAACCGCATGCGTTTTTGACGCGGTTTTGACGCGTTTTTGCCGTGGTTTTTTCCGGACACTTCCCAATGCATTTTGGAGTGGGAAATCCGCAAAAAAACGGAAAATTAATGAACATGCTGCGTTTTTTGCCGCGATGATTTTTTTCGCGGAAAAAAACGCATCATGTGCACAAAACATGCGGAATTCATTCTAAATGATGGGATGCTTATTGTATGCGTTTTTTTGCGGTTTTATAGCGTTTTTATCGGGGAAAAAAACGCGAGAAAACCGCAACGTGTGAATACAGCCTTAATGTCACCTTCCAATAGCAAGGTGGCATTAACCCTTCATTACCCCATATCCCACCGCTACACGGGAATGGGAAGAGAGTGGCCAAGTGCCAGAATAGGCGCATCTTCCAGATGTGCCTTTTCTGGGGTGGCTGGGGGCGGGTGTTTTTAGCCAGGGGGGGGCAATAACCGTGGACCCTCTCCAGGCTATTAATATCTGCCCTCAGTCACTGGCTTTACTACTCTGGCGGAGAAAATTGTGCGGGAGCCCACGCCAATTTTTTCCGCCATTTAACCCTTTAATTTAATAGCTAGAATGGCCAAATTTTGCATATACACACTACTGACATTAGTAGTGTGGAATATGCAAAAAAAATGGTGATATGAGATGGTTTACTGTATGTAACCAGGTCTCATATCATGTCGGGTTTAGGAAGGAGAAAGCAAAAGCTGGTAATTGAATTACCGGCTTTAAAGCTATCTAGCGCTGCATGAAGTAATAATATATATACATACCGTATATGTGTCTACTGATATATACATATATATATATATATATATGTCTACTGATATATATATATATATATATATATATAGACAGTATATATGTTTGTTTGTTTTTTACACATGGATCGCTTGTATAGCCGTATGTCGGTTTTGCAAGCCTGCGAGAAAAACACGCAGTACGGATGCCATACGGATTACATACGGAGGAAGCCATGCGCAAAATACGCTGACACACCCTGCCTACGGAGGAGATACGGACCACTATTTTGGGGACTTTTCAGCGTATTACGGCCGTAATATACGGACCGTATTGTCTTACGCTGAGTGTGACTCCAGCCTAATTCAAAATACCAAGGATTGTCTGTCTGCTGTCTCTAACATCATGTCCTCCCTCTACTTGAAACTAAATCTCTCCAAAACTTAACTTCTTGTGTTTCTCCCTTCTACTAACCTCACTCTACCCAACATCGAAATTACCCTGGAGGGTTCAACCATAACTCCCAGCAGCATGCTGTCTTGGGGTCATATTCGACAACGAACTTTCTTTTACTCCCTGTATCCAATCACTCACTCGCTCCTGTCACCTGCATCTTAAAAACATCTCCAGAATCCGACCTTTTCTCACCTTTGAAACTGCTAAGACTCTCACTGTCGCTCTTATTCATTCCCGTCTGGACTACTGCAACTCTCTTCTGATCGGTCTCCCTCTTACCAAACTTTCTCCTCTCCAATCCATCTTGAATGCGGCAGCCAGGGTCATATTTCTGTCCAGCCGCTTCACCGATGCCTCCATCTTGTGCCAGTCATTACACTGGCTACCCATTCGCTACAGGGTCCTGTATAAACTCATCTCTATCACCCACAAAGCTCTCCACAGTTCTGCACCGCCTTATATCTCCTCTCTCATCTCCGTCTATCGCCCTACACGTGCCCTCCGTTCTACAAATGACCTAAGACTAACATCCCCCGTAATCCGAACCTCGCACCTCCGTCTCCAAGACTTCTCTCGTGCTGCGCCAGCTCTCTGGAATGCACTTCCCCAGACGATCAGACTGATACCTAGCCCCGACCTATTCAAGCACGCTTTAAAGGGACTCTGTCACCTGAATTTGGCGGGACTGGTTTTGGGTCATATGGGCGGAGTTTTTGGGTGTTTGATTCACCCTTTCCTTACCCGCTGACTGCATGCTGGCTGCAATATTGGATTGAAGTTCATTCTCTGTCCTCCGTAGTACATGCCTGTGCAAGGTGCAATCTTGCTTTGTGCAGGCGTCTACTATGGAGGACAGAGAATGAACTTCAATCCAATATTGCAGCCAGCATGCAGCCAGCGGGTAAGGAAAGGGTGAATCAAACACCTGAAAACTCCGCCCATATGACCCAAAACCAGTCCCGCCAAATTCAGATGACAGGTTCCCTTTAAAAACCCATCTCTTCAAACAAGCCGACCACATCAACTACTCAGTAAACTAACTTTGTCCTGTTCCCTCCTTCCAAATATTATCTGCATGTGAATCTGCACCCTACTATTCATCTGTCTCCACACCCTCCATGCACATGATAACTGCACTTGATACTTGACTATTGCACTTAAACACACGGGCTGATGACCGGATCATGCAGCTTTATATGAAAATCACTATTTATTATAATTGCCAGACCTGAAATAACAAGCACTTTTCACCTATTGTGTCCCCCCCATTTCCTTGTAGATTGTAAGCTTGCGAGCAGGGACCTCACCCCTAATGTCACTGTTTAAATTGTCTTAACTTGTACTGAATTTATTGCTTGTAGATGTCCCCGCTTAATTGTAAAGTGCTGCGGAATATGTTGGCGCTATATAAATAAAAATTATTATTATTATTACTGTACAACGCATGGAAAACTGCTGCAGATTGGCAGCGTCAAATCCGCTGTGGATCCACAGCAAAATCCGCAGCGTGTGCACATAGCCTTATAGTTTTGAAAGGCAGTTTATTTTACCATACTATGGCCTGAAGAATGGGGGAAAAAATCCAAGTACAGTGACAAGAAACTCAATTCTGCCATTGTTTTGTGGGTTTTAGTTTTACGACATTATTTGTGCAGTGAAATGGACCTGACATGATTTTCCAGGTCCGTGTGATAACGATGATACCAAACATATATATAGTTTTTAGTGGCTTTAAAAAAAATGCAGAACATTGTAAAAAAAATTAGGTTAAATAAATAAATTTGGTTTGTGACACCATTTTACGAGACGAGATCTGTAATATTTTTTATTTTTCTGGCAATGGAATTGTGTGAGGGCTGTGGGGATGGTGTGACGGGTACCTGCATCCCTGTCCGGTACCTGGAGGGACGGTGTGACCGCTACCTGTGGGGACGGAGTGACCGCTACCTGTGGGGACGGAGTGACCGCTACCTGTGGGGACGGAGTGACCGCTACCTGTGGGGACAGAGTGACCGCTACCTGTGGGGACGGAGTGACCGCTACCTGTGGGGACAGAGTGACCGCTACCTGTGGGGACGGAGTGACCGCTACCTGTGGGGACGGAGTGACCGCTACCTGTGGGGACGGAGTGACCGCTACCTGTGGGGACGGAGTGACCGCTACCTGTGGGGACGGAGTGACCGGTACCTGTGGGGACGTTGTGACCGCTACCTGTGGGGACGGAGTGACCGGTACCTGTGGGGACGGTGTGATTGGTACCTGTGGGGACGGAGTGACCGGTACCTGTGGGGACGGTGTGACCGGTACCTGTGGGGACGGTGTGACCGCTACCTGTGGGGACGGTATGACCGCTACCTGTGGGGACGGAGTGACCGGTACCTGTGGGGACGGTGTGACCGCTACCTGTGGGGACGGTGTGACCGGTACCTGTGGGGACGGAGTGACCGGTACCTGTGGGGACGGTGTGACCGGTACCTGTGGGGACGGTGTGACCGGTACCTGTGGGGACGGAGTGATCGGTACCTGTGGGGACGGAGTGACCGGTACCTGTGGGGGCGGTGTGACCGCTACCTGTGGGGACGGAGTGACCGGTACCTGTGGGGACGGTGTGACCGGTACCTGTGGGGACGGAGTGACCGGTACCTGTGGGGACGGTGTGACCGGTACCTGTGGGGACGGTATGACCGCTACCTGTGGGGACGGTATGACCGCTACCTGTGGGGACGGAGTGACCGCTACCTGTGGGGACGGAGTGACCGGTACCTGTGGGGACGGTGTGACCGCTACCTGTGGGGACGGTGTGACCGCTACCTGTGGGGACGGAGTGACCGGTACCTGTGGGGACGGTGTGACCGGTACCTGTGGGGACGGTGTGACCGGTACCTGTGGGGACGGAGTGATCGGTACCTGTGGGGACGGAGTGACCGGTACCTGTGGGGGCGGTGTGACCGCTACCTGTGGGGACGGAGTGACCGGTACCTGTGGGGACGGAGTGACCGGTACCTGTGGGGACGGAGTTACCGCTACCTGTGGGGACGGTGTGTCCGCTACCTGTGGGGACGGTGTGTCCGCTACCTGTGGGGACGGTGGGACCGGTACCTGTGGGGACGGAGTGACCGGTACCTGTGGGGACGGTGTGACCGCTACCTGTGGGGACGGTGTGACCGGTACCTGTGGGGACGGTGCGACCGGTACCTGTGGGGACGGTGTGACCGCTACCTGTGGGGACGGTGTGACCGCTACCTGTGGGGGCGGAGTGACCGCTACCTGTGGGGACGGAGTGACCGCTACCTGTGGGGACGGTGTGACCGCTACCTGTGGGGACGGAGTGACCGCTACCTGTGGGGGCGGAGTGACCGCTACCTGTGGGGGCGGTGTGACCGCTACCTGTGGGGACGGAGTTACCGCTACCTGTGGGGACGGAGTGACCGCTACCTGTGGGGGCGGAGTTACCGCTACCTGTGGGGACGGAGTGACCGCTACCTGTGGGGGCGGTGTGACCGCTACCTGTGGGGGCGGTGTGACCGCTACCTGTGGGGATGGTACCTGCATCCCTGTCCGGTACCTGGAGAGACGGTGTGACCGCTACCTGTGGGGGCGGAGTGACCGGTACCTGTGGGGACGGAGTGACCGGTACCTGTGGGGACGGTGTGACCGGTACCTGTGGGGACGGAGTGACCGGTACCTGTGGGGACGGTGTGACCGGTACCTGTGGGGACGGTGTGACCGGTACCTGTGGGGACGGTGTGACCGGTACCTGTGGGGACGGAGTGACCGGTACCTGTGGGGACGGAGTGACCGGTACCTGTGGGGACGGTGTGACCGGTACCTGTGGGGACGGAGTGACCGGTACCTGTGGGGACGGTGTGACCGGTACCTGTGGGGACGGAGTGACCGGTACCTGTGGGGACGGTGTGACCGGTACCTGTGGGGACGGTGTGACCGGTACCTGTGGGGACGGTGTGACCAGTTCTTGTGTTTCCACAGCACTGACAGCAGCAGTACTGACTACAACTCCCGGCATTCCCCGGTACAGTCAGGCTGTGAGGGTATGCTGGGATTTGTAGTTTCCGGACTGTAGACGCAGCTGTACTGTGTCCCTCTCGGTTCCCCGCTCTCCCCGTGTGCGGCCGGTCGGATCGGTCACATGACGGTACTTACCTCGTGTCTTCACCTCACGCAGCCGCCGTATCAGCCTCGCCGCTCTCCGGGGCCCTCTAGCGCCTGCTCCCGGCAGTGTCGGGCGCGCTACCTACGGTCATGTCTCGCTTCAGGAGAGGCGGAATATCCGGGGATCCCCGAGCCGGTTTCCGAGACCAGAAAGACAAGGAGCCGGCCGTCCCTCAGGGGCTGATAGCGGCGGCGAGGAAGAGCGGGCAGCTGAACCTGTCAGGAAGAGGCCTGGGCGAGGGTGAGGGCAGGAGACAGGGTCTGTGGGTGCAGGAGGTGGGGGGTGGTGGATTGAGCCCCCCATGAAGTCACAGCTTGGTGTCAGTCACATGATGTCACCTGGTGACATGGCCGTTGGCAGAACATGAACCAGCTGCCGTTTGAGCCCCCACATTTGCCATCATTGGGGGCAACATGGTGGTCGTACATCATAAGTTGTGCACGGCTCCAGTCTAAGGCCGGGATCAGACATATTGAAAACGGGTCATTTGTGTCTTTAAGTTCCTGTCTTGGCCGTGTCCGCCTGACGTGCTGAGTCCCCTGTGCGTGTCCGCCTGACGTGCTGAGTCCCCTGTGCGTGTCCGCCTGACGTGCTGAGTCCCCTGTGCGTGTCCGCCTGACGTGCTGAGTCCCCTGTGCGTGTCCGCCTGACGTGCTGAGTCCCCTGTGCGTGTCCGCCTGACGTGCTGAGTCCCCTGTGCGTGTCCGCCTGACGTGCTGAGTCTCCTGTGCGTGTCATCCGCGTGTCCGCCTGACGTGCTGAGTCTCCTCCGCGTGTCTCATTACGTCAGGTGGAAATGCGGGGGACACACGGAGGAGACTCCGTACGTGAGGCGGACACACGAGTAGCCTCAGCACATCAGGTGGAAATGCGTGCTGACTTGCTGAGGCTACTCGCGTGTCCGCCTGACGTGCTGAGTCTCCTGTGCGTGTCCTAAGCATTTCCACCTGACGTGCTGAGTCTCCTCTGCGTGTCTCATTACGTCAGGTGGAAATGCGGGGGACACACGGAGGAGACTCCGTACGTGAGGCGGGCACACGAGTAGCCTCAGCACATCAGGTGGAAATGCGTGCTGACTTGCTGAGGCTACTCGCGTGTCCGCCTGACGTGCTGAGTCTCCTGTGCGTGTCCCCCTGACGTGCTGAGTCCCCTGTGCGTGTCATCCGCGTGTCCGCCTGACGTGCTGAGTCTCCTCCGCGTGTCTCATTACGTCAGGTGGAAATGCGGGGGACACACGGAGGAGACTCCGTACGTGAGGCGGACACACGAGTAGCCTCAGCACATCAGGTGGAAATGCGTGCTGACTTGCTGAGGCTACTCGCGTGTCCGCCTGACGTGCTGAGTCTCCTGTGCGTGTCCGCCTGACGTGCTGAGTCTCCTGTGCGTGTCATCCGCGTGTCCGCCTGACGTGCTGAGTCTCCTCCGCGTGTCTCATTACGTCAGGTGGAAATGCGGGGGACACACGGAGGAGACTCCGTACGTGAGGCGGACACACGAGTAGCCTCAGCACATCAGGTGGAAATGCGTGCTGACTTGCTGAGGCTACTCGCGTGTCCGCCTGACGTGCTGAGTCTCCTGTGCGTGTCCTAAGCATTTCCACCTGACGTGCTGAGTCTCCTCTGCGTGTCTCATTACGTCAGGTGGAAATGCGGGGGACACACGGAGGAGACTCCGTACGTGAGGCGGGCACACGAGTAGCCTCAGCACATCAGGTGGAAATGCGTGCTGACTTGCTGAGGCTACTCGCGTGTCCGCCTGACGTGCTGAGTCTCCTGTGCGTGTCCCCCTGACGTGCTGAGTCCCCTGTGCGTGTCCGCCTGACGTGCTGAGTCCCCTGTGCGTGTCCGCCTGACGTGCTGAGTCCCCTGTGCGTGTCCGCCTGACGTGCTGAGTCCCCTGTGCGTGTCCGCCTGACGTGCTGAGTCCCCTGTGCGTGTCCGCCTGACGTGCTGAGTCCCCTGTGCGTGTCCGCCTGACGTGCTGAGTCCCCTGTGCGTGTCCGCCTGACGTGCTGAGTCTCCTGTGCGTGTCATCCGCGTGTCCGCCTGACGTGCTGAGTCTCCTCCGCGTGTCTCATTACGTCAGGTGGAAATGCGGGGGACACACGGAGGAGACTCCGTACGTGAGGCGGGCACACGAGTAGCCTCAGCACATCAGGTGGAAATGCGTGCTGACTTGCTGAGGCTACTCGCGTGTCCGCCTGACGTGCTGAGTCTCCTGTGCGTGTCCCCCTGACGTGCTGAGTCTCCTCCGTGTGTCCCCCGCATTTCCACCTGTTTAGTTTTGATCAGTCATGATTCAACCTCACAACTTCAATCAGCTCGTAAAAAAAGCAAAACACCGCACACGGGTGTCTTCAGGGTGTCATCGTTAAAAAAATAAAAAAGCCCGGAATATTTTCATTGCCACTCTGTTGGTTTCAGGAAGGATTTGACGAATCTCTGACACCGTTTTCGCACTGAATCTGCTTTTCTCTCCTAGTTCCACTGAGCGTCTGGAGAATTAATTTGGACACCCCGGAGGAGGCTCACACCAACGTCCAGTTCAGTGCATCCGACCGCTGGTGGGAACAGACAGATCTGGTGAAACTGTTCCTCTCCTCCAATAAGCTGCCGTCGCTGCCCGATGATCTCCAGCTTCTTCCTGCCCTCGTGGTGCTCGATGTGCGTATGATTTATCATAGAAGTGAATGGGATCAGAGGCAAAATATACTGTAAAATCTTTTCTAGGATCCCCCTCCATCTACCATGTGTTATGTATAATCCTGACCCGACTCGGGTCCATGTGATGGTGTATGGCGAGGGCTGGTAAGTGCGGGTCACCTGGGAGAACAGAGATATAAAGCACAAATTCATATATGCAGTCAGGACAGCAGGGGTAAATCAGTGATGGATTCACAGTAATCCCTTTCATGACGCTATTTTTAATTTTGGTACTTTTTTTTCTTACTGCTTTTTTAGGCTGGTTTCACATTTGGGTTTAAAAACGCAGCGTTTTAAACGCAAACGCATTTGGTGAAAAAACGCATTTAAACGCTGCGTTTTTTTAGATGCTAGCGTTTTTGCATGTTTTAACACAAACGCGGCGTTTTGACGCGTTTACATGCGTTTTTTCCAGCGTTTGCGTTTTTGAAATGCATGATGAGAAGTGTGTGACAGCTGCCAATCATCAAAATCAACTAGAAAACCCACTTTAAACAGAAATAGCTAGGGATAGGATCCCTAGTAACCCTAGGGATCTTAACCCAAACTCTAACCCTAACCCTTGGGATCCTAACCCTAACCCTAGGGATACTAACCCAAACTCTAACCCTATCCCTAGGGATCCTAACCCTAACACAAACTCTAACCCTAGAGATCCTAACCCTTAGGGTTAGGGTTGAGGGGTGGCTTATCAGTGTGTATACTTGTGTTTTTCTATAAAAACGCATGCAAACGCATGTGCTTAAAAACGCATGCGTTTCCATGGACATCAATACATTTTTTTTGCGGCAAAAAAACGCTGCTAGAAATTACTACATGTTCCATTTCTGCAACACAACGCATGCAGAGAAAAAACTCATGCGTCGTCAAAACGCATGCGTTTTTAATGTTAAGTATAGGAAAAAAACGCATGCTTTTTTTTTTGCCCAAAAACGCAAATGTGAAACCAGCCTTAGTTTTCTGTCCACATTGACATTCGATGTTTTGAAGGTATTATATGAATTTCATTGTAATTGTGTTCCCTGAGCGGTGCAGGTTGCAGTAACACTACAGATAGGTCGAGTGTTAACTCTCCGCTGTTTTCACAGGTTCATGACAACCTCTTATCGGAGCTTCCTCGGGCCGTCGGAGAGCTGGTGAACCTGCAGAAGCTGAATGTCAGGTACATGTGGTGACGGACGTCAATTGATCATATATCTGCTCATCATATATTTTTCTTACTGATTTCTTGTATTTTAACCAGCCATAATAAACTGAAGTCGCTGCCCCAAGAGATGGCACAGCTGCAGCATCTCAAGAGCCTCCTGCTCCAGCACAACCAGTTGGAGGAAATGCCGGATGCACTGGGACGGCTGGCTGATCTGGAGGAACTGGTATGCTTTCTCCATTAATGAGGTTGTAGGACATTAAAGTTACCTTCTATTATATAGAAACACAATTATGATGCAGATTCTTCATGTTAGGAGCTTTGCCCGGCCACCATTCTCTATGCATTAGCGGTGCTATGGATCTGCTCTGCTTCCGGGGGCTCCCGGATTCAGTACAGGAACCTGTCCTGCAGGATGTAATCACAAGGCACATTATATAAGGGAGGCTAGGAAGGGATTGACTTATGTATCCTATAGATGTAAGCAGTCTGTAGCATGGAGGTCGGCCGCTCCATGCTGCGAATAAGGAAAAGGACCTACAGTGGTGGTTTTGTAGACAGAAATAAAAGAAAGTTACGGTTTTAAGGGATTAAAAACGTCCTGTCTGCCTGCCATGTTTCCAAATGTTATGCCAACTATTGGATGTTGCTACCCTATAAGGCCGGTTTCACATTAGCGTTTTGAGGAGCTACGGACTTCCTCCGTGAAGCCCTCGGCCGCACCTCCGCCGCTAGTTCCGCCTACTTCTGCATGCGGCCTGCGTACCTATCTTTAACATTAGGTACGCAGGTCGTGCCGCTATATGCGGATGCTTCTGCATGCGTCGTTTTGATGATGCGGCGACCAGCGTAGGACGCAGCTTGTAGCAATTTTTTTTTCTCCGCATCGTCAAAACGACGCATGTGGAAGCCTCCGCATACAACGGCACGACCTGCGTACCTAATGTTAAAGATAGGTACGCAGGCTGCCTGCAGAAGTAGGCGGAGCTAGCGGCGGAGGGGTGGCCGAGGGCGGGGCTTCACGGAGGAAGTCCGCAGCTCCTCAAAACGCTAATGTGAAACTAGCCTGAGTTAACAGGGTTGATGCCTTTCAGAAAATTTTAGCCATTGGCTGCAGTACAAAATAACAAACTTCTGTTTACTCACCTTCACCAGGTTTGCCCCAAGCCTCTGCCCCTAAGCTGGGGACAAAGATTTTCTGAAACGTGACAACCCCTTTAAGGTCCAGCCCTTTAAAGGGAACCTGTCAGCAGGATTGTGCTGATTAACCTACAGACAGTGTCTGGTCGGCGCCGTTATACTGATTACGATGATACCTGGTGATGAAATCCGTCTTGTGGTTGTTTAATCTTTTCAGTTTTGAGATTTTGTGCTCCGAGGCGGCCTATGGGTGGTCTTTGGGGGGTCTTCATGTTGTGCTCTGATTAGGTATTCATCTGCATGGCTTCTGTCAGGTCACCGATCCATCACTGACCTGCCCTCTAGTCTACATAATAAATATTACATATACATATTGGGGGGAAAACAACCCTTCTGCAGACAGGCGGTGGCCGTGGCACCTGCGCTGCAGCATAATCGCATGTGTACTGTGTATAGAATTAGTATGTTTCAGGTTATCCTGATATTCAAAAAAAAAAAAAAATCTATCAGTGATCCGATAGTTGCTGCTGCACAACCATATCATTAACTCATAACTGAAAATAAAGATTAAACAACAACCACAAGACAGAATTCATCAACCAAGGTATCAGTTTAATCAGTATACCGGCGCTGACCTGACACTGTAGGTTACTGTGTACAATCCTGCTGACGGGTTCCCTTTAACAAGCTTTGCATTATGTGGGCTCTGGCCTGGCTCATATCTCTTGACAGGTTTACAGCATTGAAAGTCATTCACTGGGTGCTTTACTATATGATTTCTGTGATAATGGGTAAAATGTTGTCCAATTTTCAGGATCTTTCCAATAATAGTCTGCGGAACATTTCGGGATGTCTTGGAGGTCTCACCCACCTCACTCGGCTCAACTTGTCCAACAACAAGCTGAAAGCCCTTCCTGCTGAAATCAGCTCCTTGAAAAGTAAGATGTAATATAAGCCGTGCTTGCTCACACTCTGTACCGTGGTAACTTACGGTTTGAGGAATAACCCATTAATTATCCTCTCTTCATAGGATGGTGGATAACTTGCTGATTGCTGGGACCCTCTATGATCTTGACAAAAGGGGATGTAGATCCTGAGAATCAGTCTCTGCAGAATGGGCCAGAGTTGTGTGTGCCTGATCTACACTCCATTCATTGTCTATGAGACTAGCGGAGCGCTGTTCTCTGCTTTTCCAAAGGCGGCAGTGAATGGAACAGAGGGGTCTAGGGCCACATTCTCGTATCAGTCGGGGTCCCAGCGGTTGGACTGGAGATCAGCGAGTTATCCCCTATTGTATGGATAGGGGGTAACTTATGATTTTGAGAGTAACCCTTTAATTTCGGTGTATATTTTGTCATGTGTTTTGCTAACCTGATACAGATCCCTGTATAAACCTAGTGTTAAATCATGTCTTTAGTGTGGGGCGCTGCGTGTTGGAGCCTTTAAGTTATTTACTGTTATTTTTGATTCCTGCAGACCTCAAACAGCTAGATTGTACATCGAACCTGCTGGAAGACGTCCCCACATCATTATCGAGAATGGATTGTCTGGAGCAGCTGTACCTAAGACAGAACAAGCTGACGTTTCTGCCCGAGCTTCCCAACTGCAAGCTTCTGAAGGTGATGTGTGCGCACTACTGAAGGTTGTGTGTGCGCACTACTGAAGGTTGTGTGTGCGCGCTACTGAAGGTTGTGTGTGCGCGCTACTGAAGGTTGTGTGTGCGCGCTACTGAAGGTTGTGTGTGCGCGCTACTGAAGGTTGTGTGTGCGCCCTACTGAAGGTTGTGTGTGCGCGCTACTGAAGGTTGTGTGTGCGCGCTACTGAAGGTTGTGTGTGCGCGCTACTGAAGGTTGTGTGTGCGCGCTACTGAAGGTTGTGTGTGCGCGCTACTGAAGGTTGTGTGTGCGCGCTACTGAAGGTTGTGTGTGCGCGCTACTGAAGGTTGTGTGTGCGCGCTACTGAAGGTTGTGTGTGCGCGCTACTGAAGGTTGTGTGTGCGCCCTACTGAAGGTTGTGTGTGCGCGCTACTGAAGGTTGTGTGTGCGCCCTACTGAAGGTTGTGTGTGCGCGCTACTGAAGGTTGTGTGTGCGCGCTACTGAAGGTTGTGTGTGCGCGCTACTGAAGGTTGTGTGTGCGCCCTACTGAAGGTTGTGTGTGCGCGCTACTGAAGGTTGTGTGTGCGCGCTACTGAAGGTTGTGTGTGCGCACTACGGAAGGTTGTGTGTGCGCGCTACTGAAGGTTGTGTGTGCGCGCTACTGAAGGTTGTGTGTGCGCACTACGGAAGGTTGTGTGTGCGCGCTACTGAAGGTTGTGTGTGCGCGCTACTGAAGGTTGTGTGTGCGCGCTACTGAAGGTTGTGTGTGCGTGCTGCTGAAGGGGATGTGTGTGTGTGTGTGCATGCTGCTGAAGGGGATGTGTGTGTGCGTGCTACTGAAGGGGATGTGTGTGCGTGCTGCTGAAGGGGATGTGTGTGTGCGTGCTGCTGAAGGGGATGTGTGCGTGCTGCTGAAAGGGATGTGTGTGTGCGTGCTGCTGAAGGGGATGTGTGTGTGCGTGCTGCTGAAGGGGATGTGTGTGTGTGTGTGCATGCTGCTGAAGGGGATGTGTGTGTGCGTGCTGCTGAAGGGGATGTGTGTGTGCGTGCTACTGAAGGGGATGTGTGTGCGTGCTGCTGAAGCGGATGTGTGTGTGCGTGCTGCTGAAGGGGATGTGTGTGTGTGCGTGCTGCTGAAGGGGATGTGTGTGTGCGTGCTGCTGAAGGGGATGTGTGTGTGCGTGCTGCTGAAGGGGATGTGTGTGTGCGTGCTGCTGAAGGGGATGTGTGTGTGCGTGCTGCTGAAGGGGATGTGTGTGTGCGTGCTGCTGAAGGGGATGTGTGTGTGCGTGCTGCTGAAGGGGATGTGTGTGTGCGTGCTGCTGAAGGGGATGTGTGTGTGCGTGCTGCTGAAGGGGATGTGTGTGTGTGTGTGTGTGCGCGCGCGTGCGTGCGTGCGCTGCCGAAGGGGATGTGTGTGTGCGCGCTGCCGAAGGGGCTGGGTGTGTGTGCGCTGCCGAAGGTGATGGGTGGGTGTGTGTGTGTGCATGCATGCGTGTGTGCGTGCGCTACTGAAGGGGAAGGGTGTGCGCGCGCTGCTGAAGGGGAAGGGTGTGCGCGCGCTGCTGAAGGGGATGGGTGTGCGTGCGCTGCTGAAGGGGATGGGTGTGCGCGTGCTCCTGAAGGGGATGTCTGTGTGTGCGCTGCTGGAGGGGATGTGTGTGTGTGCGCTGCTGAAGTGGATGGGTGTGTGCACGCTGCTGAAGGGGATGGGTGTGCGCGTGCTCCTGAAGGGGATGGGTGTGCGTGCGCTGCTGAAGGGGATGGGTGTGCGCGTGCTCCTGAAGGGGATGTCTGTGTGTGCGCTGCTGAAGGGGATGGGTGTGCGCGTGCTCCTGAAGGGGATGTGTGTGTGCGTGCTGCTGAAGGGGATGTGTGTGTGCGTGCTGCTGAAGGGGATGTGTGTGTGTGTGTGTGTGCGCGCGCGTGCGTGCGTGCGCTGCCGAAGGGGATGTGTGTGTGCGCGCTGCCGAAGGGGCTGGGTGTGTGTGCGCTGCCGAAGGTGATGGGTGGGTGTGTGTGTGTGCATGCATGCGTGTGTGCGTGCGCTACTGAAGGGGAAGGGTGTGCGCGCGCTGCTGAAGGGGATGGGTGTGCGCGTGCTCCTGAAGGGGATGTCTGTGTGTGCGCTGCTGAAGGGGATGGGTGTGCGCGTGCTCCTGAAGGGGATGTGTGTGTGCGCGCTGCCGAAGGGGATGGGTGTGTGTGCGCTGCCGAAGGTGATGGGTGGGTGTGTGTGTGTGCATGCATGCGTGTGTGCGTGCGCTACTGAAGGGGAAGGGTGTGCGCGCGCTGCTGAAGGGGAAGGGTGTGCGCGCGCTGCTGAAGGGGATGGGTGTGCGTGCGCTGCTGAAGGGGATGGGTGTGCGCGTGCTCCTGAAGGGGATGTCTGTGTGTGTGCTGCTGGAGGGGGTGTGTGTGTGCACGCTGCTGAAGTGGATGGGTGTGTGCGCTGCTGAAGGGGATGGATGTGTGCACGCTGCTGGAGGTGATGTGTGTCTGTGTGTGCGCTGCTGAAGGGGATGGATGTGCGCGCGCTGCTGGAGGTGATGTCTGTGTGTGCGCTGCTGGAAGTGATGCGTGCGCACTCTTTATAGAATGACCGTGTATGACCTTTCCTCACAGTGGGTGAGATGTGCTTGATTAAGTGGGGTTGCACCAATCCTGAGGGGTTGTGTCCTCTCCTCTAATGGCGCAGTAATTGGAAGACGCTGCTGCATTGAAAGTCTGATTTTGAATAGCGACAGCCGAGCGCTGTACTCTAATATCCCCGTCAGTGCCGTAGACCTTGATTAGGCAGCCCTGTACATGCGCATCCTCCTCGGAAGTGAGATCTGTTCTCATGGTCTCTGAAGTCCCCAGTGGACCCCAGTGATCGCCCGTCCTGTGCAAAGTCAGAAGTTGTGTTCACACCGCTTAATGGATGAGACTTGTAGGCCATTGTGGGACATTTTACTAATTCTTATTAAATGATGATCTGATCCACGCCACATTAACCCTTCAGGAGCTACATGTCGGTCACAATCAGGTCCATACGTTGGACCCCCAGCACTTGTCTCACCTGAGCTGTCTCAGCATATTGGAGCTGCGGGATAATAAACTGAAGAGCTTACCCGATGAAATCGCTTTACTGAAAGGACTGGAGCGGCTGGACTTATCCAATAATGACCTGGGCAGGTGAGAGACGTGACCGCAGCTTTACTACGTGTTGTATATCTGTGAACTGGGGAGGGGTGGGCACCGAATCAGGAGAATTTACGACTGAGACAAGAACACAAGTAAGAGCGACTACATGAAGACATTTGTAGTGGGGAGAGGCATCATTAGAGTGGTCCTGCTCCCCTTTAGAAGAGCTTATATAGCAAAGCGATTCTAAATAAAAAAAAAAAGATGGTTTTGCAACTTAGAGAAATGGTCAGAAATTGGAAAAATTAATAAAAACACCAATGAAGCTCCTTAGATTTATTGAACGGTACGTTTTAATTAAAAAAAAAAAAATCAAAACTAAGACATGAAACATATCACTTTGAGCTACTCATAGGTAGGCACAGCTGCTGAATATATTAAAAACATTTATCCTGTTACTTATTAGTGGGTTTTATTTCATTGTTTGTATAAGTTGTTTTTTTTTGCATCTCATTGAACATTTTGCACGCTGCTGTATATGCAGACAGATGTAGTAAAAAATGCTACAGAGTGAGAAACTCTCGCAAATAGATGTGTTTAATAGTTTATTTTTATCAATTAACAAAATTCAAAGTGAATGAACAAAAGAGAAATGTAAATCCCTGCAGGCTGTGAGCCCTCGCGGGCAGGGTCCTCCCTCCTTACAGTTGTGGCCAAAAGTATTGACACCCCTCCAGTTCTGTCAGATAATACTTAGTTTCTTCCTGAAAATGATCGCAAACACAAATTATTTGTTATTATTATCTTCATTTAATTTGTCTTAAATGAAAAAACACAAAAAGAATTGTCCTAAAGCTACATTGGATATAATTCCACACCAAACATAAAAAAGGGGGTGGACAAAAGTATTGGCACTGTTCGAAAAATCATGTGATGCTTCTCTAATTAGTGTAATTAGCAGCACCTGTAACTTACCTGTGGCACCTAAGGGTATGTCTCCACGTTTAGGATTGCATCAGGATTTGGTCAGGATTTTATGCAGGTAAAATCCTGACCAAATCTGCACTTGAGGTCACTGGCAGGTCAACTGCGCTGTCCTTGCATTTTTTTCTGCAATGTAAGGACATGCTGCGTTCTTAAGACGCGCCGCATGTCCGTTTCCGTGGGTCTGCCGCATGCGTCTTTTAATGCATAGTGGAGACGGGATTTCATGAAACCCCCTCCACTATGCTGTAACATCTGGATGCTGCGTTTTTGACGCTGTTGAAAAACGCAGCGTCAAAAACGCAGCGTTTCCTGAAAGTGGAAACATACCCTAACAGGTGTTGGCAATAACTAAATCACACTTGCAGCCAGTTGACATGGATTAAAGTTGACTCAACCTCTGTCCTGTGTCCTTGTGAACCACATTGAGTATGGAGAAAAGAAAGAAGACCAAAGAACTGTCTGAGGACTTGAGAAACCAAATTGTGAGGAAGCCTGAGCAATCTCAAGGCTACAAGTCCATCTCCAAAGACCTGAATGTTCCTGCGTCTACCGTGCGCAGTGTCATCAAGAAGTTTACAGCCCATGGCACTGTGGCTAACCTCCCTAGATGTGGACGGAAAAGAAAAATTGACAAGAGATTTCAACGCAAGATTGTGCAGATGTTGGATAAAGAACCTCGACTAACATCCAAACAAGTTCAAGCTGCCCTGCAGTCCGAGGGTACAACAGTGTCAACCCGTACTATCCGTCGGCGTCTGAATGAAAAGGGACTGTATGGTAGGAGACCCATGAAGACCCCACTTCTTACCCCGAGACATAAAAAAGCCAGGCTGGAGTTTGCCAAAACTTACCTGAAAAAGCCTAAAACGTTTTGGAAGAATGTTCTCTGGTCAGATGAGACAAAAGTAGAGCTTTTTGGGCAAAGGCATCAACATAGAGTTTACAGGAGAAAAAAAGAGGCATTCAAAGAAAAGAACACGGTCCCTACAGTCAAACATGGCGGAGGTTCCCTGATGTTTTGGGGTTGCTTTGCTGCCTCTGGCACTGGACTCCTTGACCGTGTGCATGGCATTATGAAGTCTGAAGACTACCAACAAATTTTGCAGCATAATGTAGGGCCCAGTGTGAGAAAGCTGGGTCTCCCTCAGAGGTCATGAGTCTTCCAGCAGGACAATGACCCAAAACACACTTCAAAAAGCACTAGAAAATGGTTTGAGAGAAAGCACTGGAGACTTCTAAGGTGGCCAGCAATGAGTCCAGACCTGAACCCCATAGAACACCTGTGGAGAGATCTAAAAATGGCAGTTTGGAGAAGGCAGCCTTCAAATATCAGGGACCTGGAGCAGTTTGCCAAAGAAGAATGGTCTAAAATTCCAGCAGAGCATTGTAAGAAACTCATTGATGGTTACCGGAAGGGGTTGGTCGCAGTTATTTTGGCTAAAGGTTGTGCAACCAAGTATTAGGCTGAGGGTGCCAATACTTTTGTCTGGCCCATTTTTGGAGTTTTGTGTGAAATGATCAATGTTTTGCTTTATTCTCTTTTGTGTTTTTTCATTTAAGACAAATGAAGATAATAATACCAAAGAATTTGTGTTTGCAATCATTTTCAGGAAGAAACTGAGTATTATCTGACAGAATTGCAGGGGTGTCAATACTTTTGGCCACAACTGTATGTACCTGTGTGCCTTGTTTTATGCTCCTGTTTAATGTATGTACATGTTTGCCCCGTATTCACATGTAAAGCGCCATGGAATAAATGGCGCTATAAAAATGTATAATAATAAATAAATAAATCCCATCAGTATCTGGATACCTGACCCCAGATCTCCTGTGTATGAGGCTTGTACTCATTCTTCTCTCTTTATGTGATCCCAGACAGATGGGATGATGAGATCAGGGCTCTGTGGGGCTGGATCATCCGTTCCGGGACTAAAGATGGTTCTGTGGCCAGATGACATTTTCATGGAGGAACTGCAACCAAAAATCAACTTTCTACATGGAAACCAGGACACGTGACTCAACTACAGACGAAAACATAGGAACGAGGTGCAGAAAAATAGCAGCAGGTGCTCTGGACCAAGGAGCAAAATGTAAAATATTTTGCTGTAGTAGAATTGTGTTCACTGGAGAGCGAGTCAGTAAAGAGGCGGCAGGAGCAGTGAAGCGGGTGGAGGGTCCGGCGAGTTTGTGGCTGCATTTTAGGAAATGGAGTTGGGGATTTGGTCAGGATTAATGGTGTCTTCAATGCTGAGAAATGCCAGCAGATACTTATCCATCATGTAATATCACGAGGCATCTGATCCTCCAAATTTATTCTACAGCCCCACGACAACCCCAAACATCCAGCCAATGTCATTAATAACCAGGAGTCCTGGGAGTGATGATCCAGCCCCTGATCTCACATCATCCAGTCTGTCTGGGATCACATGAAGAGACAGAAGGATCCGCAAAAGCCTCTTACACAGAAGATCTGGGGTCAGGTCTCCAAGATGTTTGGCGCAACCTCCTGCGGAGATCCTGCATAACCTGTGTATAAGTAACTAGAAGTGATGAAGGCTGCGGGCGGTCACCATATACTGATGATGGAGGAGACGGGTGGTCACCATATACTGATGATGGAGGAGATTGATGATCAGCAGATACTGATGATGGAGGCAACAGGCAATCACCAAATATTCATGGAATTTATGTTGTCTTTTGATCATTCACTGTGAATTGTTAATTAATAAACTATTAACAATTCTAATTTTGGAAGCTTCTTACGTACTTTGCAGCATTTTTCTCACATCTGCCTAAAACGTTAGTGCTGTTTCTTCTGTGGGGTGGTTTCAGATGTGACCTATTTGCTCTTGTCGCTGTTTTTTTCCTTAGTCTGCCTAGTTCTCTCGCAAATTTGCCAAATTTAAAATCCCTTCAGCTGGAGGGCAATCCCCTGAGGGGCATCAGGAGGGACCTGCTGAGTGTAAGTAACACTGCAGACTGTACATTTTGGGTGCAATCTTCCTGGAGCTGTATATAATGTCATACATAAGGGTTTTATTACTTCTTAGGCGTTATGGATGGGCGGTTTCCATCTGCAGAGATCAGACGCACCGCTGCTGCCTGATCTTCTGAGCTGCAGTTGGTTTGATTTTCTTAATATATCCGGTTTGTTTTTTAGAGATACAAATTTATTCATAATATTATTCATTATATCAAAAACCTCTAGAACAAGACTTCCCTATTCTACAAGTATTGGTGATATTCTGGGAGACTAATAATCTAATTTTAACTATTTTGTGCCATTTCCAAATTTTAGAAAGGTACCCAGGAACTACTGAAGTATTTGAGAGGCAGAATGCCAGTCCCAGGTAATCCTATTCTCTAGCAGGTTGGGAAGTGAAATTATTATTTTATTTTGTATTTGTTTTTTCCTCATTTGCTTGCTGAGTTTCATGATGTGACCTGATTGTGCATGTTGACAAGAACGTGTGATCAGAAACTATAAAGCGATCCTGTGAGCTATCAAGGTGTTAAAGGTCGACCCACATATAGCATGTGGGTATTAAAGTCTTCAGAGTAAAGTTCATTCATTGTTAAACAAAGGTGGAAAGTTTCGGCAACGCTAAGATGTAGAAAGCGTAATCACTTCTTAACTACTAATTTTCGTTTTTTCCACTTTTCTTTCTTCAAAATCCGTCTGAAAACTTTTTTTTTTTTGCAAGTTTTGTTTTATTGGTCACCATTCACTTTACCATACATTGTAAGGCAAAAAATCCGAGTGTCACGAAGTGGTAAAAAAAATAAATGACCGTTTCACCTTTTATTTTTTCGGTTCTATTTTCGTGGCAGTCATCTTGTGGTAATAATGATCGGGCAGTATGATTCTCGTGATATTTAAGTTCTGTCGTGGATTTAAAGTGGCAATCTAAGTAAGGTAAAATTGCAAAAATGCTTGTAAAAACAAGCAACTTTACCATTTACATCTCCTTAAAAAAATCATCTTCAAAAACTGAGGGATTTTTTTATCACTGCAATTTATGGTTCGTTGCTTAGGTTACCAACCACCTCTGCAGTCTAGGAGTATCCAGTTTTCTAGATAAGGAGTAGATGCCACTTTTAGGTTCTTGGCTTCGGAGCCTACCGGTGCTGCCCGGGTCATTGGATCCTGGCGCACAGTAAGGACAAGCAGCGCGGCCATGCAGCCGCAGGTCTTAAGTGTCAATCAACAGGAGTGCACCATCCCTCTGAAGACCAGGAGGCTGGAAACTGCGCTCCTGAAGACAGAAGATTAAAAAACCCTTCAGGTGATTAATCATCAGCATTCGGAGACAGGTTAGACGTTGGAGCCAGCTGTATAAAACAGCCAGCACCCTCTGCGTGTAGAGCAGATCCGGCTCCTGAGTTGGCTCCGTACACCCGTCCTTTACCTGTGACGTGTATGTAATATATAAATCGCAAGTTGTTGAGGTGTGAAGCACACATACTGTTGTTGAAGACTCCAAAAACTGATTTAGGCCATGTGCACACGATGCGGAATTGGTGCGGATCCGCAGCGGATTTTTCCGCGCAGAAACGCTGCAGATCCGCACTGTGATTTACAGTACAATGTAAATCAATAGGGGAAAAAAAAGCTGTGCGGAAACGCTGCGGATTTAAAAGGAGTGCATGTCACTTCTTTTGTGCGGATCTGCAGCGTTTCTGCACCCTTCCATTATAGAAATTTGCAGTGGTAAAAACCGCAGAAAGTCCGCATCAATTCCGCATTAAAATCCACATAAAATCCGCACCTGAGGTTTATGCCAGGAGATGCAAATTTTGTGCAGAAAATTCTGCAGCCCAATCCACAACGTGTGCACAGAGCCTAAAGATATTTGTATACTAAAAGAACACAGCTGACCGCACTACCGCTGCAGCTGACTGCCTCCGCTCCAGGCTTGTCGGCCACAGCTGATCCACAGATCTCGGGTGCTTCAATCCAGAAAGCCAGATATCATGGATATGAGAACAAGAACATGGCAGCACTCACCGATCTTCTTAAGCAGGTATCTTTATTGATTAAAAATCTTCACGGCACGGGGGTGTCTGTACATGAGAATGCGGGAGCAGAACGACGGCCGTTTCTCGCCGGTCTGGCGCTTCAACTGGTTCCAGACCGGCGCGAAACGGCCGTCGTTCTGCTCCCGCATTCTCATATACAGACACCCCCGTGCCGTGAAGATTTTTAATCAATAAAGATACCTGCTTAAGAAGATCGGTGAGTGCTGCCATGTTCTTGTTCTCATACTAAAGATATTTGTGCCCAAGGTAACTCATTCGCTTGTGTTGCAGATCCAAAGTCTGCGCCGGGAGAGGCTCCTGCACAGACGGCCATGACGATGCCAAGCGATGCCCTTGTGAATACTCATGCCATCGCCACATTGAAGACTCTGGAGTACAGGTAGAATAATGCTGTAGTTTTTATTTTTTTTTCACAGTTTTTATGTACAAAAAAAAATAAAAATATATAAAACAGATTTGGTAAACAAAAATAAGTTCCCTCATTTGTATAAATGTAGAATATTTTTCTTCTTGTAATAATATTTTATATTTTAGGCAATTTGTACTGAAAAGAGTCTAATCCCTTATATCGGACAGAGGGCAGTTAGGGGTGAAGAGAAATGCGGGGCCTGAATGTCGATAAAATGAACCCCAGACTGCCAGGCTCTCCGCCAGAGCTCCTGGAAGTTTTTATACTTTTCGATAACTTACTGACCTGTTGGATCTGCATGACATAAGGGGTCTTAAAGATACCCAACCCTTGCTCCTTCCCCAACAAAAATGGGTGGGCTGGAGGCTTGGGAGGGACATAGCGTTAGGAATTATTCTAATAAGTGGTGACAGATTTACTAATAAGGTCGAAGCGTTGTCTCGGGCGCCTCCACAGTTATAGTAAAATGCATAGAGAAAAAGCTACAAGACCATATACACAGGGATCACCTTAAATAATAATCAAATACTTTATTAGGTACAATAGACAGACGAAAACACCCACATAAAAACATTTAAAAGTCATAATATGACATAAGTACTATACCAAGATGCCCCTGACGAAGCCACTTTAGGTGGTGACACGCTTCAGGCATTTCTCCAGCCCTCTGTATGCGACTCTTCTTAGGTAAGACCACCTTGCCCACTCTCATCCTGTGAGGTATTCTTGCATCTTGGGCATTTTTCCCTTTTTTAATCTGGTGGAAATTAGATGTCCATTTATTTGACATTGGGCACTTCATGCTTAATTTGTGTTTTTTGTCTACAAATGCACTTTATCTTGCTGTCACTATGTCGCATTATTTTTCCTACGATTGCACGTGACGGTTGCACTATGCTTCTATGGTGGTCTTATTTGATGTAATGGAACATTTCGTTATTTGACCAGTTGCATTTTATATTGTTCTATAGAGTTTTATTGTTTTTTTTTTATCATAGTTTGGTGTGCTGATCATGTTCATCTTTATGTACGCTAGGATATGCACGCATATTCATTCTGTCACTAAGCTTGTTGGTCGTGTTACTTCTTTGAGGGCTGCGGCTCTATTATGGGCATCTTGGTACACTACTTACGTATATCATTTTATGACTTTTAAATGTTTTTATTTAGGTGTTTTTTGTCTGTCTATTGTACCTAATAAAGTATTTGATTATGGTGATCCCTGTGTGTATGGTCTGTAGCTTTTTCTCTGTATATTTTCCTATCTCTCTTTTGACAGGCCCCAGGTGTATCCCCCTCTACTTCCGTGGTGCCCTCCAGCACTAATTGTTGTCTTCAGCGCACCTCCACGGTATGATGGTGTATGATGGGGCTGAGTGTTCTTAGACCAGAAAAATTGAATATTTAAGAGCCTAAGTAGAAAGGACTCAATCTTTTCCCACAGGGAGACGTCCAATGTGACATTTATAATAGCATGAAAGACGTGGAGCTGATGAACCACAAGTCTTCCGTGGCCATGTATTTGTTTCTTAATGCAAGGTGCTGGCACATATAAATATACAGAATGCAGATAATGACTTTTAGTTTCCTAATGTTTCTGGGTCTAAATGGAGCATGGCAACAGCAATATAAATATAATATTTTAGGTTAAGTGTCCATTGTACGGAATCAATACGCTCCGTCCAGGAGAGGGATTTGTGATCGATCAGCCATTACTTTGATTGGATGTGGATAATTGCATTTGTATAATGGGTAAGTTTTATCCCCAAGTGGGAGATTCGTTTTGGCTGTGCCTTGAATTCAAAAGTGGATTTTTTTTATTTTTTATTTTTTTTAAATCCGTCCTGGGTTTTGCTTCTGATGGATGCACTAAACATGATCTAATGGCATTAGACAGACCATTACAATTTGGTTTTAACAGCTGACATTGGGGCTGCAAAGTGAGCGGGAGACTTGCATATCCAGACAGGTGGAGACAGGTGACTCTGCACTGTCTAATAGACAGGTCCTAAATGGGAGACCCCACTGTATAACATCCTAATGATAGGACATATGGAAATGGTGTATCATTATGTGATTGTCCTCGTAGTTCTTCCTATTATCATGTTGTGCGATACAGAGAGAGGCAAAGTCTATGTCTGTTAGATGGATAAACTGATGGAAAATCAAGTTCTGTTTTGTCCATTAGAGCCCTCAGTGCGGTCAGTCTCCAATCTTTGCATATATGTCAGCTTTTATGTGTGACCCAGGACAGATTGCAGAAAAGCTGTGACAGACCCTGGTACATGGAGGCTAAAATCAGATCGTTATTTTCCTTCCAGTGAGAAGCAAGCTGCGTTCATTCCTGATGCCGTATTCAACGCCATTGGGAGTTCGCACATCACAATTGTAAACTTCAGCAAAAATCAGCTGACTGAGGTCCCTTCCAGGTAAAATGGCATGTATGATGTTCCGTATAAACCCGTCTCTCCACTACATAAACAGGGCATATAGAAGCTGCTGTCCACGCATGTATGATGTTCCGTATAAACCCGTCTCTCCACTACATAAACAGGGCATATAGAAGCTGCTGTCCACGCATGTATGATGTTCCGTATAAACCCGTCTCTCCACTACATAAACAGGGCATATAGAAGCTGCTGTCCACGCATGTATGATGTTCCGTATAAACCCGTCTCTCCACTACATAAACAGGGCATATAGAAGCTGCTGTCCACGCATGTATGATGTTCCGTATAAACCCGTCTCTCCACTACATAAACAGGGCATATAGAAGCTGCTGTCCACGCATGTATGATGTTCCGTATAAACCCGTCTCTCCACTACATAAACAGGGCATATAGAAGCTGCTGTCCACGCATGTATGATGTTCCGTATAAACATGTCTCTCCACTACATAAACAGGGCATATAGATGCTGCTGTCCACGCATGTATGATGTTCCGTATAAACCCGTCTCTCCACTACATAAACAGGGCATATAGAAGCTGCTGTCCACGCATGTATGATGTTCCGTATAAACATGTCTCTCCACTACATAAACAGGGCATATAGATGCTGCTGTCCACGCATGTATGATGTTCCGTATAAACCCGTCTCTCCACTACATAAACAGGGCATATAGATGCTGCTGTCCACGCATGTATGATGTTCCGTATAAACCCGTCTCTCCACTACATAAACAGGGCATATAGATGCTGCTGTCCACGCATGTATGATGTTCCGTATAAACTCGTCTCTCCACTACATAAACAGGGCATATAGATGCTGCTGTCCACGCATGTATGATGTTCCGTATAAACCCGTCTCTCCACTACATAAACAGGGCATATAGATGCTGCTGTCCACGCATGTATGATGTTCCGTATAAACCCGTCTCTCCACTACATAAACAGGGCATATAGAAGCTGCTGTCCACGCATGTATGATGTTCCGTATAAACCCGTCTCTCCACTACATAAACAGGGCATATAGAAGCTGCTGTCCACGCATGTATGATGTTCCGTATAAACCCGTCTCTCCACTACATAAACAGGGCATATAGAAGCTGCTGTCCACGCATGTATGATGTTCCGTATAAACCAGTCTCTCCACTACATAAACAGGGCATATAGAAGCTGCTGTCCACGCATGTATGATGTTCCGTATAAACCAGTCTCTCCACTACATAAACAGGGCATATAGATGCTGCTGTCCACGCATGTATGATGTTCCGTATAAACATGTCTCTCCACTACATAAACAGGGCATATAGAAGCTGCTGTCCACGCATGTATGATGTTCCGTATAAACCCGTCTCTCCACTACATAAACAGGGCATATAGAAGCTGCTGTCCACGCATGTATGATGTTCCGTATAAACCCGTCTCTCCACTACATAAACAGGGCATATAGAAGCTGCTGTCCACGCATGTATGATGTTCCGTATAAACCCGTCTCTCCACTACATAAACAGGGCATATAGAAGCTGCTGTCCACGCATGTATGATGTTCCGTATAAACATGTCTCTCCACTACATAAACAGGGCATATAGATGCTGCTGTCCACGCATGTATGATGTTCCGTATAAACCCGTCTCTCCACTACATAAACAGGGCATATAGAAGCTGCTGTCCACGCATGTATGATGTTCCGTATAAACCCGTCTCTCCACTACATAAACAGGGCATATAGAAGCTTCTGTCCACGCATGTATGATGTTCCGTATAAACCCGTCTCTCCACTACATAAACAGGGCATATAGAAGCTTCTGTCCACGCATGTATGATGTTCCGTATAAACATGTCTCTCCACTACATAAACAGGGCATATAGATGCTGCTGTCCACGCATGTATGATGTTCCGTATAAACCCGTCTCTCCACTACATAACACAGGGCATATAGAAGCTGCTGTCCACGCATGTATGATGTTCCGTATAAACCCGTCTCTCCACTACATAAACAGGGCATATAGAAGCTGCTGTCCACGCATGTATGATGTTCCGTATAAACCCGTCTCTCCACTACATAAACAGGGCATATAGAAGCTGCTGTCCACGCATGTATGATGTTCCGTATAAATCCTTCTCTCCACTACATAAACAGGGCATATAGAAGCTGCTGTCCACGCATGTATGATGTTCCGTATAAACCCGTCTCTCCACTACATAAACAGGGCATATAGAAGCTGCTGTCCACGCATGTATGATGTTCCGTATAAACCCGTCTCTCCACTACATAAACAGGGCATATAGAAGCTACTGTCCACGCATGTATGATGTTCCGTATAAACCCGTCTCTCCACTACATAAACAGGGCATATAGAAGCTGCTGTCCACGCATGTATGATGTTCCGTATAAACCCGTCTCTCCACTACATAAACAGGGCATATAGAAGCTGCTGTCCACGCATGTATGATGTTCCGTATAAACCCGTCTCTCCACTACATAAACAGGGCATATAGAAGCTGCTGTCCACGCATGTATGATGTTCCGTATAAACCCGTCTCTCCACTACATAAACAGGGCATATAGAAGCTGCTGTCCACGCATGTATGATGTTCCGTATAAACCCGTCTCTCCACTACATAAACAGGGCATATAGAAGCTGCTGTCCACGCATGTATGATGTTCCGTATAAACCCGTCTCTCCACTACATAAACAGGGCATATAGAAGCTGCCGTCCACGCATGTATGATGTTCCGTATAAACCCGTCTCTCCACTACATAAACAGGGCATATAGAAGCTGCCGTCCACGCATGTATGATGTTCCGTATAAACCCGTCTCTCCACTACATAAACAGGGCATATAGAAGCTGCTGTCCACGCATGTATGATGTTCTGTATAAACCCGTCTCTCCACTACATAAACAGGGCATATAGAAGCTGCTGTCCACGCATGTATGATGTTCCGTATAAACCCGTCTCTCCACTACATAAACAGGGCATATAGAAGCTGCTTTCCACGCATGTATGATGTTCCGTATAAACCCGTCTCTCCACTACATAAACAGGGCATATAGAAGCTGCTGTCCACGCATGTATGATGTTCCGTATAAACCTGTCTCTCCACTACATAAACAGGGCATATAGAAGCTGCTGTCCACGCATGTATGATGTTCTGTATAAACCCGTCTCTCCACTACATAAACAGGGCATATAGAAGCTGCTGTCCACGCATGTATGATGTTCCGTATAAACCCGTCTCTCCACTACATAAACAGGGCATATAGAAGCTGCTGTCCACGCATGTATGATGTTCCGTATAAACCCGTCTCTCCACTACATAAACAGGGCATATAGAAGCTGCTGTCCACGCATGTATGATGTTCCGTATAAACCCGTCTCTCCACTACATAAACAGGGCATATAGAAGCTGCTGTCCACGCATGTATGATGTTCCGTATAAACCCGTCTCTCCACTACATAAACAGGGCATATAGAAGCTGCTGTCCACGCATGTATGATGTTCCGTATAAACCCGTCTCTCCACTACATAAACAGGGCATATAGAAGCTGCTGTCCACGCATGTATGATGTTCCGTATAAACCCGTCTCTCCACTACATAAACAGGGCATATAGAAGCTGCTGTCCACGCATGTATGATGTTCCGTATAAACCCGTCTCTCCACTACATAAACAGGGCATATAGAAGCTGCCGTCCACGCATGTATGATGTTCCGTATAAACCCGTCTCTCCACTACATAAACAGGGCATATAGAAGCTGCCGTCCACGCATGTATGATGTTCCGTATAAACCCGTCTCTCCACTACATAAACAGGGCATATAGAAGCTGCTGTCCACGCATGTATGATGTTCTGTATAAACCCGTCTCTCCACTACATAAACAGGGCATATAGAAGCTGCTGTCCACGCATGTATGATGTTCCGTATAAACCCGTCTCTCCACTACATAAACAGGGCATATAGAAGCTGCTGTCCACGCATGTATGATGTTCCGTATAAACCCGTCTCTCCACTACATAAACAGGGCATATAGAAGCTGCTGTCCACGCTCCCAGGAATGACAGAGGGGAGCAAGTGCATTTATTATTTATTTATTATTTTAAAGAGGTATTCCTGAAACAAGTTATCCCTTATCTATTTCATAGGGGATAACTTGTTGATCGCCGGGGGTCCGACCACTGGAGCCCCTAGCAATGCTGAGATCGAGCTCTGCAGCCCCGCCTGTAATGGAGCGAAGTTGCACGTGCTCGAGCTCTGCTCCATTCATTGTCAGTAAGCTTCCGGAGAAAGCCAAGTCCTGCTCTCCGCTATTTTCAGGGGGTAGGTCGATCATGTGCACCTCTGCTCCATGCGAGACGTGCGTGTATATAATATATATGTATCATTCTAATGTTGTAAAATGGATGAACTACAGTAAGGTGTCAGAATCTTTCCAGGAAATCCTTGTAGTTTCCCTCACCGGCCTCTTATAGATGAATGAGGTTTATGAACGCCAGCGATATTGTAAGAATTGGTAAAATATGGGAAGTAGAATCCAAATGATATTCTGAGATCTTTACGAGCGCCGGGGGAAGCAACGGATAATTTCCCAGCACTTTCAGAGTCGAGAGCCTGCCTCGTCGAGAGTCCTTGACATGAATTTTAAAACCTTCCCACTTAGTGTAGAGAGATTCCAGGTTTTCTCCCGGGTGTCTTTACCTCGCAGGGATGGTTTATCGGCTGCACTTGTAGCTGGTTTATTTATTTTGAGGAGGAGTTTGCACAGTGCACTTGACATGGGGGCGGCTTTAGTCCTCGGGTGGTAAGAGCGCTGATGTGCAGGGGCAAAAACGGTGAGATGATAGTGGGCATAACTCACTGCAGAGATTCAGATCCGTGAATGTATTGGTAAGTTGTTGCTCTAGAATCGCTGTTACCTTCTCTCCATTTACATAAAAGCATATAATATCGCCAAAGTGACCAGTATGATTATGGTAGATCCAACCATCGGGACCACCAATAATCATGAGTTTCATTGCACAGCAACACTGCGTTACCATGAACAGCCTGATCACCAGGAGTGGCGCTGTGGGAAAGAAAATGTGCACCGGGCAGAACTGCTGCCCCTTTATTATCAGTATGGCTGGGCTTCTCAGAGGCTGATCTTAGCAATATGCCATCATTTGTGACCAGTGGTTTTCAGAATAAAGGGTGTTTACAGATCTCGGACCCCTCTTTGGTGGAGGTTCAGTATGATCCCGGTGTCGGCTCTCATTTTCTTGGCTTCTTTCAGCTTTTACGTGTACAGCTGCCTTTGTGGATTGGAAAATGTGAAATCTGGAAAAATTTTCACGGCACGTCCTAGATCTTACTAAAGGCAGTTCAGACCTGAGAAGTAACGTAAGGGACCGCGTTCGCGGATTGTGTCTCACTTTTTTGTTTTATTTACAGGATTGTAGAACTGAAAGACAGCGTGTGCGACGTCAGCCTTGGCTTCAATAAAATCCCGACAATCCCCCTCCATCTGTGCATGCTGCAGAAGCTGACACACATAGACATGAGGCGAGTGCTGCCATGTGCTATACGCCATGATGAGCTCTCCGGCTCTGTACAGTCGTCTTTGTCCGTGGGCTGTGGTGGTTTCCAGAGTGGGACAACCACAGCCTGTAGACGAGGGGGAAGAAGACCCTTTTTCTAATGTCCTTTAACCTGTGTTTGCTGGCTGCCGTATAGGCTACCATGGTCTAGATCGGCACATGACCTGGTGACACTAAAATGCAAGGGGACAATTTATTGGTCAGTGCCCGGTGTGATATCCATGTATTGCCGAGTCTATATACGGTATTTATATTAGATAGTTCTATATATATTTTTTATATAGGAATAACCTTCTCGTGTGTCTCCCTGATGAGCTGGAAGCGCTGATTCGGTTGCAGTCAATCATCCTTTCTTTTAACAGGTTAGTAAATCTTTTCTCGGTTTTGCCACTGCTATGTATTCTACTGACGGATGGGACCTTTACTGCAATAGATTGGACCTGACCAGTACCAGGATATAATTGTATACCAGGATATTGTGTTCTGGATTATCAGGGTAAGGGCTTATTGGGTGTTGTGCTATCCTTTTGTTCTGCGGAGAGCACATAGACCAATAATAGTTTATGTGCCAGTGTACATGAGCAATTTACCACACGGACCGACTGCAGCAATTGGAGCAAGCTCCTGTTCACGGTCGAGTTTGCATACAGCGGCATACTTGCCCATAGACTTCCTATTGAGCCTGTTATACTGCTGTGTGCACTCTCATGCAGGGTATAATGTAAGAAACATTTGTATCTAAATTGTACTTACAAGTAAAGCATACAGTAGTAAAATTGTGAAATATTCTAATTTTTATTCTTTCATTTTTTTTTTTTTTTTTAGATTTAAAACATTCCCTGATGTTCTGTACCGGATCCCCACCCTGGAGACCATACTCATCAGCACCAATCAGATCGGATCCATCGATCCTCTCCAGCTAATCAAGCTTACCAAACTTTCCACCCTGGACCTCCAGAATAATGACCTCCTGCAAATCCCTCCGGAGCTGGGAAACTGTGAAAGTCTTAGGTGAGAAGTGGAGTTGAAGGAAGAATTATGTAACCAATATTGTCAATCCCTTTAATTCTTGGCAGTCCCCTGCTGGCACCCTGTCATAGCCAAGGTTCTTTGCCTTGCAATTGCTCAACAGTAGACCGAGCAAGCGATTTTCCAAAATGTCTGCTAATTTATGGAGCAGCTTCACCCTGGCTAATTGAGAGAGGGGTCGTATTATTTCTGACATTTCTTTATGGGCTTAATAATAATGTTTTCTTGTCCACAGATCTCTGAATCTGGAAGGAAATCCTTTCCGAACTCCCCGAGCTGCTATATTATCCAAAGGAACAGCGGCCGTTCTGGAATATCTGCGCAGTCGTATTCCCACCTGAGCAGCGTCTCAGGACTCGGATGACGGTGTGACCACATACACAGCGATGGGGGAGTACCTGGTTTACTGCCATCTCTTACCTTCATATTGTTTGTATCCAATACAGCCATAATCCAGTGCAACAATTGACCCAAAAATGGGATGGTAAAGGGGTTAGGAAGATATAGCTGTGCTCTTCTAAGAAACAGCGCCTCACATATCCAGGGGGTATTGCATATCAACCCAATCTATTTTAATGGAGTAGATGCAATCTATGGCCAGACGTGGCACTATTTCTGACAAAGCGGCCAAGTTTTTCTAATAATGAACAACCTCTTCAAGTCCTATAAATATTTTCAGCAGTAGAGCGACAAACAAGGCAAGTTGTATAACTCACCCACTAGGGGGCATCATACACAATATGGAGCCTTTTTGGGGTCATGTTGTATCTGTCCTGTGGTCTTTCCACAAATATCAGCCAAAATATTAAATGTATTATTTAAGAATTATTTATGGTGACTTTTTTTTAATCGGCCCTTTATGTTTAATGTAAAGTAATCCTCTACTTTTGTACATGCTGTTTGCATTATTTATATATATATATATATATATATGTATGTATATGTATATATACCGTATATACTCGAGTATAAGCCGAGATTTTCAGCCCAAATTTTTGGGCTGAAAGTGCCCCCCTCGGCTTATACTCGAGTCACGGTAGCGGTGGGGTCGGCGGGTGAGGGGCTGAGGGCGCTGAGGTATACTTACCTAGTCCCAGCGATCCTCGCGCTGTCCCTGCCGTCCCACGGGCTTCTGTGCTGCAGCTTCTTCCCCTCTTCAGCGGTCACGTGGGACCGCTCATTACAGAAATGAATAAGCGGCTCCACCTCCCATAGGGGCGGAGCCGCTTATTCATTTCTCTAATCAGCGGTGCCGGTGACCGCTGATAGAGAAAGAAGCTGCGGCACCGAAGACAGGAGGGGACAGCGCGAGGATCGCCAGGACTAGGTGAGTATAGCATATTCACCTGTCCTCGTTCCAGCCGCCGGGCGCCGCTCCATCTTCCCGGCCGGCGCCTCCATCTTCCCGGCGTCTGCGCTCTGACTGTTCAGGCAGAGGGCGCGATGACACATACAGTGTGCGCGGCGCCCTCTGCCTGATCAGTCAGAGCAGAGACGCCGGGAAGATGGAGGCGCCGGAACGAGACGCCGGGAGCTGCAATCAAGGGAGGTGAGTATGTGGTTTTTTTTCTTTATTGCGGCAGTAGCAGCGGCAGCACAAATTTATGTGGAACATCTATGGGGCACAGTGAACGGTGCAGAGCACCGTATATGGCACAGCTAGGGGGCACAATGAACGGTGCAGAGCACCATATAAGGCACAGCTAGGGGGCACAATGAACGGTGCAGAGCACCGTATATGGCACATCTATGGGGCACAATGAACGGTGCAGAGCACCGTATATGGCACAGCTATGGGGCACAGTGAACGGTGCAGAGCACCGTATATGGCACAGCAATGGGGCACAATGAACGGTGCAGAGCACCGTATATGGCACATCTATGGGGCACAATGAACGGTGCAGAGCACCGTATATGGCACAGCTATGGGGCACAGTGAACGGTGCAGGGCACCGTATATGGCACAGCACAGCTATGGGGCACAGTGAACGGTGCAGAGCACTATATGGTTCACACCTATGGGGAAATATGAACGGTGCAGAGCACTGTATGGCACAGCTATGGGGAAATAATGATCTATTTTTATTTTTGAAATTCACCGGTAAATGCTGCATTTCCACCCTAGGCTTATACTCGAGTCAATAAGTTTTCCCAGTTTTTTGTGGCAAAATTAGGGGGGTCGGCTTATACTCGGGTCGGCTTATACTCGAGTATATACGGTATATATATATAGACCATTGTTTACATATCTTGCTCCAAACTGGTTGAAGAGTTCAGCGCAGATTCCACAATGCATTACTGTGTGGGAGAATCCAGCTGAAAATGCTCTGCATAGACACTGAACCAGCAGGACATTGCTGTTAGATGTGACATCAGGAATTAAAAAAGCAGAATTGTGAATGCAGCTCTGGTTGTGAATAGAGAAGATGGCGTGCTATAACTCAGGATCCCAATGAGATGAGTGTATTTTCACCAATAGTCAATATTTGAAAGAGGGTTATACTGTAAATGACGTTCTGTTTTTACTGACCGCTATTCCAACTTTTCATTTTTGTTAAAATCGCAGGTTTCTTCCATCATCCCTAAGTGACTTTTGCAGGTTTTTTAATTGCTTTTATCCTTTAAGGTGGAGCACAGAGGTAAACTTGGAAATAAGCACACTGAGCACTTATGTAACGAAATGTGTCGAGGCAATGTGTATATCAGACCTGCGCAAGATGCGGCCCGCGGGCCGCATCCGGCCCGCCTGATGATTTTAAACGGCCCGCCCCCGGCACCGCTCGGCCAGCCGCCAAACGCTTCCGAGCAGCCCATGATTAAGATGGCCGCCGGAGTGCGTTGGTCATTTGACTGCACCCTGCCATACCCACTGACTCCGCCCGCTGTCTGATGCGTTGATCATATGGGGTCCCATGTGATCTTGCATCGGCGGTCAGGGCGACGCTGGTGGGTGGGCGGGGTGGTGCTCACTGGCCGGCCCTGTACGTCACTCCAGCGCCACGCGGGATGTGCTGCGGTGAAAGTTGCTGGCTGGTGGTCTTCGGGTGAGTAGCCACACTGTCAGGGGTAGATGGGGTCCCTGTAATAAGCATGGAAAAATATAATTGTGACATTCTAGAGCACAATGTAAAACAAAATCAAATGAACTTAGAAAAAATATTGTGACTTCGGTATTTATTTGGGCCCTGCACAGAAAATCAGTAACATGCTGCAGTTCTTCTATCGGCCACTAGTTGTCACTGAGTTGGTAATTTTTAGATCTTCATTTACTGCCTGCTGTGAAGAGTTCTCAATCAGATTTAACAAGATGAATCGCACGGAATAAAAACCAAACAGCCACCGACTCGTACGATAAACTGACATTTTATTTTTGTACAATTTTTTTTTTCTTTTGTATACGATACTGAAAAAGTGTTAGAACTTCAAAGCCTTAAAAATGGCACTGTACACTGCACAGCATTGATCAAGTCCCTGTATTTGTTTCTATATACAGAAAGCGTCTCCAAAAGTTTTTGCACACATCCCTCATCATAAAGTCATGTAAGTCTACCCTCTGCCATGTGCAAAATACCCGAACAGAAAAATCGATTGCACAAAATCAATAAAGTGTAAAATATAATATATAGTCTCTATATCCCCTCCCCCATCGGCGCGTCGTACAGTAAAAGCAGCGTTCAAGTTCAGTAAATTTTCTATATATACTTCATAAAAACGTGTAATACATTCACAAATTATTGTTGTGAAGCGGAAACATCACCGCTGTCACCGCCTCGGCTTTATTTACATCCGTGATATGAAAAGTACATTGGTCTTTATTATCATATCGCATTTCTGAAACACTTACAAAATGACAAATCTTCAGATTTAACCCAAAAACGCAACTTTTTTGTTAAAAAAAAGAAGTCACAAATTGCCTGCATCAATGTTCCACTTGTTTTTTTTTGTACATTTTCTTATCCATTGACTTTGTTTTCAGATTTATGTGTATAAAAATTCAAATATTCTGATATGGAATATTTTATTTTTTAAATTAAAAAAAATAATAATTTGTTTCAATTTGTGGATCCAGAGACTTCAATAATTTAGGAGGATTACAGAAAAAAATACTATTGTAGTAGGATTAGCAAAGAATCGGCTGTTGGCAGGATGGAGATGAGGACTATCCGATCTGTATTAATGCTGAGGGTCTTTCCTGCAATGATTAGCAATGTGGGAGATCTGAATCCTACGGCTCGTCTTACGTCCTTATGCTATGTTGTGACCGCAGTCTATTGCTCCCAGCGATCAGCTAGCAGTAATCTGTCGCTGTCCGCCATCTGCGAAGAGCAAAATCCAGGACGTTTTGATCATGCGCCCAGTATGGCCACTTTGGCTGGTGGGTTTGCTAATTCCCAGCCTTTGGGCCCAGGATTACGTAGTAGAGTAGCGCATCGCTGCAGGATCTGACCACAGAGGTTTTGATCATAGGCTGTATCCATGAACTCACATAGGTCTGCAGAGGAGCTGTGCACGCAAAATGGAGAGAGAGATTTAATTATAATAATTTTAAGTCGTTTCATTTTTTGTTTTAGATGCATCAACCCAGTAGAAATAGTAGAAGACTTTGGACATATCTACTTACCTCCCTTCCCAGTAATTTACCACGGTGGGCGGCTGTGTGCTTGTAAATTGGCACGAGATTACTTGGGCTTCTGGATGGGTTTTATTAGCCTCCTGAGACATTTAATGGAGTCTTTGTTGCCGTGAGTATATCTGGGTATGTCTGGTCATCCGCAGCACGGATGTACGTTACCTGACGTCAGCTGGAAGGACGGGCGGCAGCGCAAAGCCGAGCTGCGGTTTTTACTGTCCGGCTTTTTGAGGCAGAGGATGTGAGCGCTCATTATGAGCCGTCTCCTCTATAAGAGTCTGCAGCTGAATTATGTTCATCCTCGTCGGTCTCGTTCAGACCTTCTCTTGTCTTTGTGAGGAAATGCTTCTCAGACCGGGCACCGGTCCACAAGCGAAGTGCACACCAGTCCAAGAACAGTCGCAGTTCGCACAGAGAGAACCACTATAATTTTGGATATATTAAACTGCTCTGACCTTGGAATGGAAATGTGTCCTGGGAATATAATCAATGGTTTCTCTATAAAAAGTTGAATCGCTTTGTAATGACTTCACATTACTGGACCAGTTCTGCTCTGTGCGGTTTGAATGGAGCAGAGGCGTGCGAGCGGCATCGGGCAAGCTGTGGTCGCCCCATAGACAAAGAGAGCACTTTAGGTCCCCGTTCTTGAGATCAATGGGGTCCCCAGCAATATGCAAGTTATCGCCTGTCCTGTTGGATAACCCCTAAGCTACTATTAAGGTACTTTAAAAACATGAAGCCTGAGGCTGCCCTACTGAGAGGATCTGACCCGAGTTGGATCAAAGTCGCCATCTATAAAATTCACACTGTAGCCAAGTCGGATATAGATGATATTCTGAATGACCAAATACAACACGAAGGTCATGACAAAAATCAATAGGGGATGTGCTCAGAATCTCAGTAGTGCAGCCCCAGGCGTTGGAACTGAACCAGAATGTAAAATATTTTATCAACGGATTTCTATGTTTTTGATTTTCTTCTTACACATCACAGGTATCATATCTGATGGCCGTATAACACTGACGACGATCGCTTGGCAATGCATGGACTGGCCGGCGGCTCTCCTGACAGCTACATAGAAAAACATGCTGTCATGCTTGAGTGGGGGGAGCCGCCGGGCAGTCCGAGCATTGCGATGTAATCGTCCTCCGAGTTATACGTCCGTCTGACTATGCCCTAAGACACATCATATCCTTGTAGGAGGTTATTAAAGCAGATCTGTCACCACCCGAATCACAATACAAACTGCAAACCTCCGTATTCGATTGATCTTAGATCTGATGATGTAGGTGTACTCACTGTTAAAATTAATTTCAGAATGGCTTTATAATCCTTTATCACAGTTTATCTTAAGCTCCGACTGATTGACAGCTCCTCAGTGTCTCTCCGGCTGCGGCTTGTACTGAGCGCCGTGTCTGTCACGCTCAATGAAAAATAGACTGAAATCTCTGCCGAACTCATAAAATGCTCATTTAAGATCTGAAAATCTATAGCAAAATGTCCCTGTAATAAGTAGGGACACCAGCCTCATCAGGGCTAAGATATATTTAGTAATGAATGCAGGTTATATTGTGAAATCTGGAGACCGATGTGCTTTCAGGTAGTGGTGGGCAACTGGCGACCTGCGGGTGGTCTGCAGGGTCGCCACTTAGCTGGGCATACTTGTGGCTCCTCTAGTTGGACCAGCGTCATATAGTAATATGGTGGAGGAGAAGGGGGTCCGATCATGAGAACGGAGGTTTCCTGCCCCAGAGTGAATGCAGTGATTGTGTGAACGAGGCCGATGGTAATGAGCATGTGTGTCCTCTGGTCCCATAAATGGCGGCTTCCGTAGTTATCGAGCATGTGGTCTGCGTTGTCTAGAATGGTGAGGGTCCCAGAGTTTGGACCCCACTGCATACAATGATACTGCCGGTGGTGGGATAAATCCTTTCAAAAGGTTTTCCCCAAGATTGTAAGGTTCTCTCCTTTAGTATGTTACTCTCTATCCCATGCAATCTTTGGGATCCTCAGCGACGAGGAGAACTAAGCTTTGCACAGGTGGAACGTGCACTACAAGTCTCATCATGCTCTAGCCGAGCTCCGTACTCTGTGATCTCCAGCAGATCCATAGCACCTGAACAGAGCGGAGGTCCGCAGAGAGCTTTCCTGAGCCGGACTGTCAGGGTATCTGAGGGCCTCCGAGCTCGAACCCTGAGAAATTAGTAAGTGATCCCCTATTATATGGAACACTGACTGATGGGGGGCTTGTTGCTGTAATGCTTATGGGGGGTTTGATGGGAGTAGCGGAGGATCGGTAGTGATCGCTGTACTCGGCTGTAGATGTATTTACATCCTAATGGGGGCAGCAGGAACACCTAAGGCTACTTTCACATTAGCGTCATACGACGCACTTCGCAATGCGTCGTTTTGCAGAAAAAAACGCATCCTGCAAAGTTGTTTGCAGGATGCGTTTTTTCTCCATAGGCTTGTATTACCGACGCATTGCCACACGTCGCAACCGTCATGCGACGGTTGCGTCATGTTGTGGCGGACCATCGGCACCAAAAAACGTTGCTAGTAACGTTTTTTGGTGCGTTGTGTCCACCATTTCCGACCGCGCATGCGCGGACCGACGCTAGTGTGAAAGTAGCATAAGAAGGCGAGCCCAAAGAATGGATGGATGGAGCTGGGGGGCCGCGTCCGAGACCTTCATATGTTCATGTAACTCCCACTATTCTAGTGCAGCCCGCGGCCCCCCAGGTTTATAAGAGGAACTATAGCAAATGACGACCCATCACCGCTGCTGACAAAAGCTCCATGAGAAAATATCAAATCCTTGGCCGGCATTGTAATCCAGGCTCAATGACAATTCAGCCGTCTCAATAACAATTTGCGAGCGAGAGAAAAAAAAAATCCAAATACAGTCGTGTTCCTCGTCTTCTGAAATTGTTACCACGGTAACCGCTGCAGCGACAAATGGTGAAAAGCGCAAAGCAGCGAATGCAATTTCAATGTTAATTTCGGTTGTTTAAGAAACAGCAACTTCCAATATAAGAGACGACCGGCCGGGGGCTGAATGTCAGTCGCCCTCATGGCTCCGCGCTGCGCATCACCTGTAACATCCACCGCCAAATTATCAATACTCCAAGCAAAATATCCATTCACTCAGATCGCATTATTGGTGGATGGGGGGCTGGGTGTTGTTTGTGAAGAATCAGTAAATATTGTCAGGAAAAGAAAATCCATCTTTCAATAAAGAAATGAACATCACAGAAAAAGTTACATCACCTTGTAAAAATGTGTGTGTGTGTATATATATATATATAACTAGATGGTGGCCCGATTCTAACGCATCGGGTATTCTAGAATATGTATGTATATAGCAGCCACATAGTATATAGCACAGGCCACAACATATTCTTGAATACCCGATGCGTTAATACAGGCCACGCAGTATATAACACAGCCCAAACAGTATATAACATTGCCCACATAGTATATAACACTGACCATGTAGTATATAGCAGCCATGTAGTATATAACGAAGCCCACACAGTATATAACATTGCCCACATAGTATATAGCAATGTGGGCACTATATGCGTGGTTAAAAAAGACTTAAAATAAAAAATAAACATATACTCATGTTCCAAGGGCCCTTGTAGTCCTGGCGCCTGTGTGCGGTGCACGCGGCAGCTTCCGGTCCCAGGGTTGGTATGAGCGCAGGACCTGTGATGACGTCGCGGTCACATGACCGTGACGTCATGGCAGGTTCTGCTCGCATAGCATCCTTGGCACCGGAACCTGCCGCTTGCAGTGCCGAGGAGAGGACGACACGTCGGAGGATGAGAATAACCTTTGTTTGTTTTATTATTATTTGTAACATTAGATCTTTTTACTATTGATGCTGCATACGCATCATCAATAGTAAAAAGTTGGTCACACAGGGTTAATAGCTGCGTTAATGGAGTGTGGAGTGTGGTCCGGTAACACTGCCATTAACCCTGTGTGAGCGCTGACTGGAGGGGAGTATGGAGCGGGCACTGACTGCGGGGAGGAAGGAGCGGCCATGTTGCCGCCGGACTGTGCCCGTCGCTGATGGGTCGTTGCAATGGTCGTGGGCGTTTTGTCACAACCAATCAGCGACTTGGATTTCCATGACAGACAGAGGCCGCGACCAATGAATGTCCGCGACAGACGGAAGTGACCCTTAGACAATTATATAGTATATATATATATATATATTTACTGATCCTGAGTTACATCCTGTATTATACTCCAGAGCTGCACTCACTATTCTGCTGGTGCGTCACTGTGTACAGTAAGTGCAGCTCTGGGGTATAATACAGGATGTAACTCAGGATCAGTAATGTAATGTATCTACACAGTGATTGCACCAGCAGAATAGCGAGTGCAGCTCTGGAGTATAATACTGAATGTAACTCAGGATCAGTAATGTAATGTATGTATACAGTGACTGCACCAGCAGAATAGTGAGTGCAGCTCTGGGGTATAATACAGGATGTAACTCAGGATCAGTAATGTAATGTATCTACACAGTGATTGCACCAGCAGAATAGCGAGTGCAGCTCTGGAGTATAATACTGAATGTAACTCAGGATCAGTAATGTAATGTATGTACACAGTGACTGCACCAGCAGAATAGTGAGTGCAGCTCTGGAGTATAATACAGGATGTAACTCAGGATCAGTAATGTATGTACACAGTGACTGCACCAGCAGAATAGTGAGTGCAGCTCTGGAGTATAATACAGGAGGTAACTCAGGATCAGTAATGTAATGTATGTACACAGTGACTGCACCAGCAGAATAGTGAGTGCAGCTCTGGAGTATAATACAGGATGTAACTCAGGATCAGTAATGTAATGTATGTACACAGTGACTGCACCAGCAGAATAGTGAGTGCAGCTCTGGAGTATACTACTGAATGTAACTCCGGATCAGTAATGTAATGTATGTACACAGTGACTGCACCAGCAGAATAGTGAGTGCAGATCTGGAGTATAATACAGGAGGTAACTCAGGATCAGTAATGTAATGTTTGTACACAGTGACTGCACCAGCAGAATAGTGAGTGCAGCTCTGGAGTATAACACTGAATGTAACTCAGGATCAGTAATGTATGTTCACAGTGACTGCACCAGCAGAATAGTGAGTGCAGCTCTGGAGTATAATACTGAATGTAACTCAGGATCAGTAATGTAATGTATGTACACAGTGACTACACCAGCAGAATAGTGAATGCAGCTCTGGAGTATAATTCAGAATGTTACTCAGGATCAGTAATGTAATGTATGTACACAGTGACTGCACCAGCAGAATAGTGAGTGCAGCTCTGGAATATAATACGGGATGTAACCCAGGATCAGTAATATATGTACACAGTGACTGCACCAGCAGAATAGTTTAGTTTGAGCAGTATTCGGGTACATTCCCACGGTCAGTAAACGCTGTGGGTTGGACGCTGTGTACATCCGCAGCAACCTACCCACAGTGTACAGATGTTACAGCACAGTGGATGGGATATAGATATATAGATATATATCTATATATATAGAGAGAGAGAGATATAGATATACAGCACACAAAAAGATAGAAAAAAAGTGGGCTTTTAATGCCTGAACGGCGTGGCAATGTTTCGGATATGGTATCCTTTTTAAAGGCTTGAGAAAGGATACGATATCTGAAACGTTGCCACACCGTTCAGGCATTAAAAGCCCACTTTTTTTCTATCTGTTTGTGTGCTGTATGTATATATATATATATATACTAGCTGAAGAGCCCGGCATTGCCTGGGCATACTAAATATCTGTGGTTAGTTATAGCACCTCACTTCTCTTATTTTCCCATCACGCCTCTCATTTCCCCCTCACACCTCTCATTTTCTCCCTTACACGTCTCATTTTCTCCCTCACTCCTCTCATTCCCCCCTAACACTTGTCATTTCAACCTCACATCTGTCATTTTCTGATCACTGCACTATTTTTCCTCACTCCTCTCATTTTGCACTCACACCTTTTCATTTTCACCTCACACCTCTCATTTTCACCTCATCACCTCAGTATATACATGTTTGTCATCTCCCTTATATATAGTATACATCTGTATGTCATCTCCTGTATATAGTATATACCTGTATGTCATCTCCCCTGTATATAGTATATACCTGCTGTGTGTCATCTCCCCTATATATAGTATATACCTGAATGTCATCTCCTTCTATATATAGTATATACCTGTATGTCATCTCCTCCTGTATATAGTATATACCTGTGTGTCATCTCCTGTATATAGTATATACCTGTGTGTCATCTCCTCCTGTATATAGTATATACCTGTATGTCATCTCCTCCTGTATATAGTATGTACCTGTATGTCATCTCCTCCTCTATATAGTATATACCTGTGTGTCATCTCTCCTGTATATAGTATATATCTGTGTGTCATCTCCCCTGTATATAGTATATACCTGTGTGATCTCCTGTATTAGAGCTCGTTCACACGTTATTTGCTCAGTATTTTTACCTCAGTATTTGTAAGATAAATTGGCAGCCTGATAAATCCCCAGCCAACAGGAAGCCCTCCCCCTGGCAGTATATATTAGCTCACACATACACATAATAGACAGGTCATGTGACTGACAGCTGCCATATTTCCTATATGGTACATTTGTTGCTCTTGTAGTTTGTCTGCTTATTAATCAGATTTTTATTTTTGAAGGATAATACCAGATTTGTGTGTGTTTTAGGGCGAGTTTCGTTTGTCAAGTTGTGTGTTGAGTTGCGTGTGGCGACATGCATGTAGCGACTTTTGTGAGATGAGTTTTGTGTGGCAACATGCATGTAGCAACTTTTTGTGTGTCGAGTTGCATGTGACAGGTTAGTGTAGCAAGTTGTGTGCAGCAAGTTTTGCGCATGGCGAGTTTTGCGCGTGGCGAGTTTTATGTGTGGTGCCTTTTGAGTATGTGCAAGTTTTGTGTGAGCCAACTTTTGCATGTGTTGCAAATTTTGTGCATGTGGCAATTTTTCCGCGTGTGCAAGTTTTGCGTGTGGCGAGTTTTCCATGAGGTGAGTTTTGCACTTGTGGCGAGTTTTGCGTGAGCCTAGTTTTTGCATGTGGCGAGTTTTGCGCGTGGCGAGTTTTGAGCGGCGACTTTTGTGTTTCGACTTTTGTGTGGCGAGGTCGGTGTATGTATGGTGAAATGTGTGCTGAGGGTGGTATGTGTTCAAGCACGTGGTAGTGTGTGGCGCATTTTGTGTGTGTGTTCATATCCCCGTGTGTGGTGAGTATCTCATGTCGGGGCCCCACCTTAGCAACTGTACGGTATCTACTCTTTTGCGCCATCGCTCTCATTCTTTAAGTCCCCCTTGTTCACATCTGGCAGCTGTCAATTTGCCTCCAACACTTTTCCTTTCACTTTTCCCCATTATGTAGATAGGGGAAAAATAGTTTGGTGAATTGGAAAGCGCGGAGTTAAAATTTCACCTCACAACATAGCCTCATAGGCTATGTTGTGAGGTGAAATTTTAACTCCGCGCTTTCCAATTCACCAAACAATTTTGCCCCTATCTACATAATAGGGAAAAGTGAAAGGAAAAGTGTTGGAGGCGTCGCAGCTACAGCAACAAAATTTTGCAGTCACACGTGCAAAATTTTGTTGCTGTAGCTGCGACGCCTCCAACACTTTTCCTTTCACTTTTTTCCCCATTATGTAGATGGGGGCAAAATTGTTTGGTGAATTGGAACGCGCGGGGTTAAAATTTCGCCTCACAACATAGCCTATGACGCTCTCGGGGTCCAGACGTGTGACTGTGCAAAATTTTGTGGCTGTAGCTGCGACGGTGCAGATGCCAATCCCGGACATACATACACACACACACATACACACACACACACATTCAGCTTTATATAGTATATATATATATGTATATATATATATATATTCTCACCTTCCGCCGTCTCCGCCAGCCTTTCCCTATCCTCGCGACGCTCCAGTTCCAAGAATGCATTGCAGCAATGGCCGGAGATGACGACAGACCACTGCATCATCACTGGTTATTGCTGCCAGGCATTACTGGGAATGGAGCATCGCGACGAACATCGGTAAAGGCCTGGCCTGGATCCGGGGGCCACTGTAAGATGAGTATATAACTATTTTTTATTTTAATTCTTTTTTTTAACGGATATGGTGCCCACATTGCTATATACTACGTGGGCTTTGTTATATACTGCGTGGGATGTGTTATATACTACGTGAGCTGTGTTATATACTGCGTGAGCTGTGTTATATACTACGTGGGCTGTGTTATATACTACGTGGGCTGTGTTATATACTGCGTGGGATGTTATATACAGCGTGGGCTGTGTTATATACAGCGTGGGGCTGTGTTATATACTGCGTGGGCTGTGTTATATACTGCGTGGGCTGTGTTATATACTGCGTGGGCTGTGTTATATACTACGTGGCTGTGCTATATGCTACGTGGGCTGTGTTATATACTGCGTGGGCTGTGCAATATACTACATACATATTCTAGAATACCCGATGCGTTAGAATCGGGCCACCATTTTGTAGTAGTTATATTCTTGTACACATGGGGCAGTATTATAGTTAGTGATGAGCGAATATACTCATTACTTGAGATTTCCGAGCACACTCGGGTGTCCTCCGAGTATTTTAAAAGTGCTCGGAGATTTTGTTTTCTTCGCTGCAGCTGAATGATTTACATCTGTTAGCCAGCATAAGTACATGTAGGGGTTACCTGGTTGCTAGGGAATCCCCACATGTAATTAGGCAGGCTAACAGATGTAAATCATTCAGCTGCGGCAATAAAAAGTATATCTCCGAGCATTAAAAAATACTCGGAGGACACCCGAGCATGGGGCAGTATTATAGTAGTTATATTCTTGTACATAGGAGCAGTATTATAGTAGTTATATTCCTGTACATAGGGGCAGTATTATAGTAGTTATATTCTTGTACATAGGGGCAGTATTATAGTAGTTATATTCTTGTACATAGGAGAAGTATTATAGTAGTTATATTATTGTACATAGGGGCAGTATTATAGTAGTTATATTCTTGTACATAGGGGCAGTATTATAGTAGTTATATTCTTGTACATAGGAGCAGTATTATAGTAGTTATATTCTTGTACATAGGAGCAGTATTATAGTAGTTATATTCCTGTACATAGGGGCAGTATTATAGTAGTTATATTCTTGTACATAGGGGCAGTATTATAGTAGTTATATTCTTGTACATAGGAGCAGTATTATAGTAGTTATATTCCTGTACATAGGGGCAGTATTATAGTAGTTATATTCTTGTACATAGGGGCAGTATTATAGTAGTTATATTCTTGTACATAGGAGCAGTATTATAGTAGTTATATTCATGTATATAGGAGCAGTATTATAGTAGTTATATTCCTGTACATAGGGGCAGTATTATAGTAGTTATATTCCTGTACATAGGGGCAGTATTATAGTAGTTATATTCTTGTACATAGCAGGTAGTATTATACTCAGGGGGCAGTATTATCATAGCTATATTCTTGTACACCAGGGCAGTATTAAAGTAATTATATGCTGGTACATAGGAGCAGTATTATATTAGTTATATTCTTGTACATATGGGCAGTGTTATAGTGGTTATATATTCACTTTATACCCCGGAGTCTTGTCATCATAGCGGTTCCAGCCTATATAATCCTACTGATATCTAGGAGACCTGTCTTCATTTTAGAATATTTGTTAAAGTGCAGTACTATTGCATTACAGGCACTAATGATAGATAGCCCCCCACTATCAGACCTCCGTGTGCTGACTCGCACATTACATTCTCATTCTTTTGTAGATTTACCAATGAGAAAATAACAGAATCTCCGGATTCTTGGCTATGCTGCACAAAGTGTTGAGGGCTGACTGATTGTCCTTTAGCTTTCTCAGATTTGATGTTCCATTTTCTCTCGTCTTTATCTATACCCTACTAATATGCGGTCAGGGACAGTGTAAACTTAAACCGTTTTTTTTTTTTCTCATTTTATATAATCTGCTGATCTGTAAAGTGTGTCTCCATTTGGAGTCTGATCTCCGCCATCAAATATTAACGGCTCTTCTTACAATCGTTGATTCTCTCACTTTACTCTGCAGATGTTGCTCACAGGAGTGCAGTTTTGCATTCTATTGATATCATACATTCACAAATGTTCTCACCTTATAAAAAATTAAAAAAAAAGACATATGGGAAAAAAAACAAAAAAAACAGGCTACAACTTTCTGGCTGTTACATTGTTACTAAAGATCTGAATCAATTTTATTCAAAATCTTCCACAGAAGCGCTTCAAAGCATGGAAAAATATCCTAGTAATAAACAAAGCCAAAAGGGTAAAACAGATCACATGCCGTCGAATAACTAACAGTCCTCGGTGCTCCATCTTGCCACGACATAAAAAATATACAAAGATTTTATAAACATTAATGAGCTCAATTTCACCCAGAAAAAAATAAATAATTCTTGAGTCTTAACATTCATTGAAGTTCATAGGAACGTTGGGGAGGAGTGGAGGAAGCGAAGTCCGTTCACCGGTGGGAAAGAAATCTTGCGAAATCTTCCGATGCCGACAGTCGACTGATTAATTGCGTCTTCAGGCCTTGATTTCTGGCACTGATACCTATGACTGATGCATTTTTGGACCGTAAAATATATATATTTTTTGTATTGGAGAAGTAAAAAAAAAATGACAAAGGGTATACACTTCTTATCTTCTGTGCCGTAGCCCCTTCCATCTGGTGTTCCCCACCAACGTCGTCCGCCATGTCACATTGTAGAACGGTGCACCTACTCTTTGATGGATTTTTTTTTTTTTTATTTAAAATAAACCATTATTACGATGTACCATAAAAGAAAATATATTGTGGTACCGTGTTAGCCAAAAAAAAAAAAAAATGTTAATGTATCAATGCCAGAAAAAGACAGAAGCTAGCCCGAAAAAAATCTAGATACATTTATTGATGAGCCAATAAATGTATCACTCCTGGAATACTTTTGCCTTTTTTTGGCATTAAAAATAAATAAATAAAAAAAACAATTTTGAAATACCAAAACTATTATTTAGGTTATCATGATTAGGGTTTGTTTTTTTTTATAGTAAATTTAGCTCCTTATTGGTACAGTTGGTGATAGCCAATATGTCTGCCACAAGGCTTGGTACTAGGGGTGGATTAGAGTCATTTGGGCATTAGAGGTCATAGGTCACTTACCAACCTCTGAAAGCATGACCTACTGTAATTGCCATGACGATAGTGGTCCACGCTTTGTACCACCCATTAACCATGTAGCAGCAGTGATCTGCTGATCGAGGAGAGGAAGTTGCTGATGGCCGCTCATTTCCCCAGCAGCGGCCACTACAGGAGAAATGCAGTATTGCACGTGGTCATTTAACTGAATGGCTGTCCCTTTAATACACGGATAAGCTGGATCTGTCAGAGCCAGGGCCACTGCCTGTTAGTGTCTCTCCAGTATATCCCAGGGGGGCATATGAATATGATTTATTGAGATAAGACGACCTATTACCCTTCTCGGCATTCCTTAATGCCTGAATGATCACTCGACTTTATTTAGCACCCAGCTTTCCTAGAATCCAGAGCATAACATTTGCCTTATCAGGACCCAGATGAGTGTAGGTCATGGGCAGACATATTCCAAATTTTTTTTTTTTTTTTTTTTTTTGGGGGGAGGGGGGATTGTCCATTTTATGCCGACCCTCTATGCTCCCCAGATCTCGGACCTATTTCCATATCACCACCCTGTATATATGAGATGACCTAACGAGCTCTCCTCCATGTCTTAATGAAGTCAAACTAATTAAAACTCAATTAAGTCTAAACATTTAAAGTGGTTTCCATAAGGCATACGTATCTATTGTTTTATTATATATATATATATATATATATTTATATGTATAAAAAAGGGAAATATTAATTCAGCGTAACATCTACATCTTTAATAAATACTTTCTTATCAATTTCTTCGTAAGTTAAGAAAATATTCTTCTGTTTTGTAATCTTTTTTTTTTTTGTATAGAAGTCAAAATATGACTTGCGTTTCCTTCTAGATAATTTTTTATGTTCTGTATAAAAGGCATATACAATGTTGAGGCAGTGCTTCATGGCGGGTTTTTTTTTTTTTTTTCCAGGAACCAGAAGAGCGGCTTGTGTGCTTCCACGCTCTCTATACGGTAAAATCCGCTTTGGGAAGAAACATTATTGGTTTTATAAAATTGCACCAAATGCTCAGCCTCAGGCTAATGGTAAAACAGATACAATATAATCTCAGGATCCGCTTTAGGTTTCCTATGTGTCTCGCCTCCTCACGTGTCAGTCAATAGGCAACATTTATCCTGCATTTGGCACTGAACTTTGCCATTGATCCAGCAATTGGCAAAAAACAAAAATGTCTTAGAAGAAGGAGATCTGTCTGATATCATTACCAATTATAAAAAATATTTAGACAGTAAGCTCACGTTGAATTACAAGGTCCACTGTGGTTGGAAAGTTCTTCAGGAGCGAGACGGCCATCTCGTGCTCCATATGTACAAAGCTGTGTCCGTTCACCTGTAATGGAAAGGAAATCTATCAAAAATGTCCCTGATCACATATGTCCTCTATCCAGGCATCTCTAATCTATCTCATACGTATTTAATGATCACATTATCTATACATCTACAGTCAATAACCGGCACTCGGATCGGAGCGCTCAACTGCATGCATTTCTATGTAGCTGCGCGCTCCGATCCGAGTGCCGAGTATTGACACATAAGGCTCGTCCGAGTTTCTCGCTTGTGAGTATGGGCCCTAAGAGTCTCATCTGGATATTAAACCATCGAACTGCATGGACTTTGAGACATTCGACGGATTAGACATCAAAGATGTATTTTTGGTTTTGCATTTTCATTTTTTGCTCCCGATCTTCCCAGAGCTGTAACTTTTTTTTTTTTTTTTGGTCAATATGACCATGTGATGGCTCCTTTATTGCGGGACGAGTTGTACTTTTGAAAGACACCATTGGTTTTAACATATTGTGTACTGGAAAATGGGGAAAAAAAAATTCCAAGTGCAATGAAATTGAAAATAAAAGTGCAATTCCACAATTGTTTTTTAGTTTTTTTTAACTATGTACACTAAATCCTGCCACTATGATTCTCCAGGTCATTTCGAGTTCATAAACACCAAACATGTCTAGGTTCTTTTTTTACCTAATCTTTTTATCTTTATCTTTTTTATCTATGGGCAGCACGGTGGCGCAGTGGTTAGCATTGTACAGTGGCTCAGTGGTTAGCATTGTACGGTGGCTCAGTGGTTAGCACTGCAGCCTTGCAGCGCTGGAGTCCTGGGTTCAAATCCCACCAAGGACAACATCTGCAAAGAGTTTGTATGTTCTCTCCGTGTTTCCTCCGGGTTCTCCGGTTTCCTCCCACATTCCAAAGACATACTGATAGGGAATTTAGATTGTGAGCCCCATTGGGGACAGCGATGATAATGTGTGCAAACTGTAAAGCGCTGCGGAATATGTTAGCGCTATATAAAGATTATTATTATTATTTATTAAGTGGTGAAAAAAAATTTCAAAGATTGTTAAAAGAAAAAAGTTGCGCCATTTTCCAATATCTGTAGTGTCTCCATTTTTTGTTTTCTTGGGTTCGGTGAGGGCTTATTTTTTGCGTGCCGTGCTGATGTTTTTAATGATACTATTTTGGTGCAGATACGATCTTAATGCGATTTTAATGCAATGTTGCGGCAACCAAAATAAACGTAGTTCTGCCATTTTGACTTTTTTTCTCGTTACGCTGTTTAGCTATCGGGTTAATTTTTTTTTTATATTGATCGAGCAAATCTGAACAGAGCGATACCAAATATGTGTGTTTTTTTTTTTGTTTTTTTTTTTTATTTTTAATGGGGAGAAAGGGGGGTGATATGAACTTTTATATATTTTTTTTAAATATTTTTAAAAACTTTTTACTTTTTGCATGCTTTAATAGTCTGCATGGGAAACTAGAAGCTGCCATAACTCGATCGGCTCTGCTACATACAGGCAATGATCAGATCACCTGTATGTAGCAGAATTACTCACTTGCTATGACCGCTGACCACCGTGCAGCGCTCACAGCAATCCGGCAATGACAATCATAGAGGTCTGCTGGAGTCCTCTGGTTGTCATGCTAACCCATGGGCGACCTGCGGTCATGTGACACGGGCGCCGATAGGCAGGATTTCCGGCACGCTTGCCGAAACCCTGTTAAATGACGCTGTCAGAGTTTGACAGCAGCATTTAACTAGTTAACAGCCGTGGGTGGATCGCAATCCACCCGCGGCTGTTATAAGCAAAACAGCTGACATGTGCCGGAAAAGATGTGAGCTCAGCCACAGGAGTGTCGCTAAGGAGTGGCACATTGGGGACTGTGGGGACACAAAGAGCTAGTTCTGGTACCAAACCACCGGACGTTAAGGAGCGGCACATCGGGGACTGTGGGGACACAAAGAGCTAGTTCTGGTACCAAACCACCGAACGTTAAGGAGCGGCACATCGAGGACTGTGGGGACACAAAGAGCTAGTTCTGGTACCAAACCACCGGACGTTAAGGAGCGGCACATCGAGGACTGTGGGGACACAAAGAGCTAGTTCTGGTACCAAACCACCGGACGTTAAGGGGCGGCACAGCGGGGACTGTGGGGACACAAAGAGCTAGTTCTGGTACCAAACCACCGGACGTTAAGGAGCGGCACATCGGGGACTGTGGGGACACCAAATGCTAGTTCTGGTACCAAACCACCGGACTCTGGGGAATAAACTACTGGAAAGTAGAAGCTATCTGAAGCCTGTAAGCACAAGACACCAGGGGCAGCCTGGGTCACTAAGCCACCGACCTCCTGGGACAGGTGAACTGGCAATAACTCCCAGGATGCTGAAAGTTGAGCTCCGTTATCAGTCCAGTAATTCTATGTAATAGCAAACAGCGCTACCATCTGCAGAATGCCAGCCACACGTAGACTGTGCTAATAGGGACTTTTTATGTAATTGACTGTGGTTGTAGAATCTAGTATAACAGAATCCATGAAAAGGCTTCATTGGACGCAACTATGCAATGAAATCTAAACGTGTTGTATAGCATCCGTACTCTTACTAGTTGTGTTAGCAAGTCCTGACCACCAGATGGCAGTAGTGATATTAAGAAGTCTGCCCATCAAGATTTATGTTTTCATTCTAGTCTAAGGACTACTGTTTCTCCTTGTGGAGAGTGACATGTCAAGCCTGGCATGTCAGAGTGAGGAGACCTAAAAACCATGCATGCTCCTCTGGGAAAATAAATATGCAGACGGTCTGTTGAGAAAGGAAGAGGACTAGAACTAGGACGTCACCTATTGGAAGCAGCAATCCTAATAGTCATTATCGACCCTTCAAGGAGCCTTGCAATATGACTTAGGGTAAATGCCAAACCAGAATTTCAACTTGCAGGCACAGTGTTTCGGGGTTTTGACCCTCGTTAGTGCAAAATATAATATCTGATTTGGCTAGTTGAAAGGATCTGGACTAGGGGATAACATTTCTCCTGTAGAGAGTGACATGTCAAGCTTAGCATGTGAGAGTGAGGAGACTTTTAAGCCATGCATGCTCTTCTGGGAAATTAAATATGCAAATTGTCTCCAGAAATGAACAGGACTGAGGAGGGGCACCAGTCAAAAACTCTGTGCCTGCAAACTAATATTCTGGTTTAGCTTTTATCCTTAGTAGTGATGAGCGAATATACTCGTTACTCGAGATTTCCCGAGCATGCTCGGGTGTCCTCCAAATATTTTTTAATGCTCGGAGATTTCATTTTTCTTGCCGCAGCTGAATGATTTACATCTGTTAGCCAGCATAAGTACATGTGGGGGTTGCCTGGTTGGTAGGGAATCCCCACATGTAATCAAGCTGGCTAACAGATGTAAATCATTCAGCTGCGGTGATGAAAACTAAATCTCCAGCACTAAAAAATACTCAGAGGACACCCGAGCGTGCTCGAGAAATCTCGAGTAACGAGTATATTCGCTCATCACTAATCCTTAGTCATATTGCAAAGCTCATTGAAGGGTCAGAATTGGCTTTTAGGATTGGTGCTTCCAATAGGTGTCGCTAGAATTCAAGTCCTCTTCTCTGACGAGGCAGTTTGCATATTTTATGTTTTGATTGCAAATTGAGACCAGCATGCTGGATATCTATCATCTATCCATGTTATGTAAATAAAAGCATATAACCTTACGTTAAATTCATCCATTGGTTGAATAAATTATTCTTTTGAAAGCTGAAACCCTTCGAAATGTGGTTTAGGTTAAGAAAATAAATTGGCATCAATGCAGAAATATTGATCAGTTAATGGACACAGAATGGTCAGATTTTGGCAAGACACAAGTTTTGTCGCCTGGTCATATAATGCACCCTATCCTAGTTTACATCTTCACCTGTGCTCAGTAAATGATCGGTTAATTAGTGTGTGTGTATATAAAAAGAAAACCAGCACCCCAGACCTTCAGTTGAACTGCAACTTGAGCTCTGACAAGATGCCAAAAATCCACCCTGCGACCAAAGCCTGGATTATCAAGAGGCTGAAGACCAGATCCACTACAGAGGTGGCTGGCACCTTTAATGTGTCTCAGCGTCAAGTGCAAAGAATTAAAAAAAAGATATGAAGAGACTGGAGATGTGTTTGACAAGCCCAGGTCTGGCAGAACCCGCAAGACAACTGCTCAGGAGGAACGTTTGTTGGTTAAAAAATCCAAAGGAAGCCCCTCTTCCACTGCAGCAGAGCTCCAACAGGTCTGGTCACCTCAAGTCCTAGAACAGTTTGTAGGATTCTCTTTCGAAATGACCTCCATGGTCGAATCAGTGCCCTGAAGCCAGCACTGAGCAAAAGGCAAATAAAAAACTGTGTGGCATTTGCACAGTCCCACAGCTGCTAAACAGATGGACGCTGGAAAAGTGGCAGAAGGTGGATTTCTGTGATGAATCTTCAGTAGAATTACACCACAGCCACCGCAAATACTGCAGGAGACCTACTGGAGCCCGTATGGATCCAAAATACACCCAGAAAACAGTTACATTTGGTGGTGGAAAGATCATGGTCTGGGGTTACATTCAGTATGGGGGTGTGCGAAACATTTACAGGGTGGAAGGCAATATCAATAGCCTAAAATATCAAGAAGTATTAGCTACCTCTTATATTCCAAATGATAAAAGGGGTCAAATTCTGCAGCAGGATGGGGCTCCATCTCATACATCCATCTCTACAGCAAAGTTCCTCCAGGAAAAAAAGATCAAGGACTGGCCAGCCCAGTCACTAGACATCAACATCATTGAGCATGTCGGGGGTAGGATGAAAGAGGAAGCTTGGAAGACAAAACCAAAGAATCTAGATGAACTCTGGGAGGCAGGTAAGACGGCATTCTGTGCTATTCCTGATGACTTCTTTAATAAATTGTATGAATCATTGTTGAATCGCATGGATGCAGTCCTTCAAGCTCATGGAAGTCACACAAAATATTAAATATGACACTAATAGCACCACAACTTCATTCACCAATGTTATGCAACATATATTTGTATTTTAAGTTAATTATTTGTTTGAATATCACATTACTTTCTGTGGGCGACAAAACTTTTGTCTTGCCAAAATCTTACCATTCTGTGTCCATTAATTGATCAATATTTCTGCATTGATGCCAATTTATTTTCTTAACCTAAACCACACTTCAGAGGAGTTCAGCTTTAAAAAGAATAATTTATACAACCAATGGATGAATTTAACGTCCGGTTATAAGCTTTTATTTACATAACATGGATAAGCGACATAACTTCTTTCAGGGAGTGCATTATCTATCTATTTATCAATTATCTATATCTATTGTCTATTATCTATTTATCTAGCTTATACTTAGCTATCAAAATTATTCAACTTCCGTTGCAAATTAAGTTTTTAAGCAAAATTTACAAATTCGGCTCTTTACAATAAACCAATAGAACATGGAGAATGTACCGTATATACTCGAGTATAAGCCGAGATTTTCAGCCCAAATTTTTGGGCTGAAAGTGCCCCCCTCGGCTTATACTCGAGTCACGGTAGCGGTGGGGTCGGCGGGTGAGGGCGCTGAGGTGTAGTTACCTAGTCCCAGCGATCCTCGCGCTGTCCCTGCCTTCCTCCCCGTCTTCTGTGCTGCAGCTTCTTCCCCTCTTCAGCGGTCACGTGGGACCGCTCATTACAGAAATGAATAGGCGGCTCCACCTCCCATAGGGGCGGAGCCGCTTATTCATTTCTCTAATCAGCGGTGCCGGTGACCGCTGACAGGAAGAGGCTGCAGCACAGAAGACGGGGAGGAAGGCAGGGGCAGTGTCAGGACCGCCAGGTTATATTTACCTGTCCACGTTCCAGCCGCCGGGCGCCGCTCCATCTTCCCGGCGTCTGCGCTCTGACTGTTCAGGCAGAGGGCGCGATGACGCATATAGTGTGCGCGGCGCCCTCTGCCTGATCAGTCAGAGCGGGGAGACGCCGGAACGAGACACTGGGAGCTGCAATCAAGAGAGGTGAGTATGTGTTTTTTTTTTATTGCAGCAGCAGCAGCGGCCATGGCACAGATTTATGTGCAGCATCTATGGGGCACAATGAACGCTGCAGAGCACTGTATGGGGCATCTGTGCAGCATCTATGGGGCACAATGAACGCTGCAGAGCACTATATGGGGCATCTGTGCAGCATCTATGGGGCACAATGAACGCTGCAGAGCACTGTATGGGGCATCTGTGCAGCATCTATGGGGCACAATGAACGCTGCAGAGCACTATATGGGGCATCTATGGGGCACAATGAACGCTGCAGAGCACTGTATGGGGCATCTGTGCAGCATCTATGGGGCACAATGAACGCTGCAGAGCACTATATGGGGCATCTGTGCAGCATCTATGGGGCAATATGAACGGTGAAGAGCAATATATGGGGCATCTGTGCAGTATCTATGGGGCACAATGAACGCTGCAGAGCACTATATGGGGCATCTATGGGGCACAATGAACGCTGCAGAGCACTGTATGGGGCATCTGTGCAGCATCTATGGGGCACAATGAACGCTGCAGAGCACTATATGGGGCATCTATGGGGCACAATGAACGCTGCAGAGCACTATATGGGGCATCTGTGCAGCATCTATGGGGCAATATGAATGATGCAGAGCACTATATGGGGCATCTGTGCAGCATCTATGGGGCAATATGAATGGTGCAGAGCACTGTATGGGGCACAGATATTGGGCAAAAATGAACGGTGCAGAGCATATATTGTGGCACAGATATGGGGCAATATGAACGGTGCAGAGCACTATATGGCACAGCTATGGGGAAATAATGATCTATTTTTATTTTTGAAATTCACCGGTAAATGCTGCATTTCCACCCTAGGCTTATACTCGAGTCAATAAGTTTTCCCAGTTTTTTGTGGCAAAATTAGGGGGGTCGGCTCATACTCGGGTCGGCTTATACTCGAGTATATACAGTAAAAACTCTCATCACAACTAACAGTTATGACTACTACAGTCTCAGAATTATTATCTCACTGAAAAGGATTCCTCGTAAGAGCAGACATTTATCTCCAGTATCGGATGTAATAACCAAGAGCTTCATTATTTGCATCAGATGCTGGAGAGAAAAAAAACCCTCAAATACCTGGACTGGCTCGGGGGATTTTATCTATAACATTTGATTGCATGTTAGTAATATCGCATCAAAAACATTAATAGAAGAGATAATTATTTGCACAAACATGGAAACTTTACACAAAAAGAAACAAAGGCCAGGAATGTTCCTAGATATACAGCTGAATGCATAGTTCACACGTTCAGAGTTTCAGGAGCCCACACTACCCGCACCTAACAGAATGACGAAGTTGTCACCAGCTACCACCAGATTATTGAGGCAGGTGCTCAAAAACCAATGAGTGATTGCATAAATTCTGCTGCAAGATTTGGTGGCAGCAGGCACTTAGATTTCGGTTGGCACAGTAAGGCCGGGGCTCCACTGCCACTTTTTGTAGCCCTAGTGATTGATTTGAGCTATTTAGTGGCAGCTGCAGTCCACCCTGTTGCATACAACTCAATGTACTTCATTGGACTACAACTGCTTAATAGTGAAAATCAATCACTAGCGTTGCAAAACGTGTCGGTGTAACCCAAGCCTTAGATGCCTTCCAAATGCTAAAGGTCTTCATCCTGAACTTCATGACGTCACCTCTGCTGATCCAAAAACACAAGAAAAGTTCGCAACCATATAAATATTCACAAAAACTATAAGATTCTGTTCTGTGGAGCGATGAACAAAACTGTAACTGAATAGGCCCGAAAAGGTGTCAGTAGACACAAACTGTCCGTATCCTGCTGTTGTTTGCCTGTACTCTCCCCACCTGATTCTTATTGATTGCTAGGAGATAATAAAGATTTTTCTATGATGTGGTGAGTGCCGTCATCTTTACTTCTATTACTTGGGGCAAAACTGGAATCTTCCAGGCCTCTGAATCAGCGGTATATCTGGAGGAGGAGTGAAGCATCCACTGAAAGTAACACCCTGCCTCCAGTGAAACACGGTAGTGGCTCGGTGATGTCTACAGTGTCAGTAAAGCGTGGCAATGGCTTGGTGATACCTACAGTGAAGCATGGTGGTGGCTCAGTGATACCTATAGTGAAGTGTGGTGGTCACTCGATGTCTACAGTGTACCATGGCAGTGGCTCTGTGATCTCTACAGTGAAGCACAGTGGTGGCTCAGTGATATCTACAGTGAAAAAATTGTGGTTGTTTGATGTCTACGGTTAAACACTGAGGTGGCTCAGTGAGGTCTACAGTGACTCAGCGGTGGCTCTGAGGTCTACTATGAAGCACGGCAGTGGCTTGGTGACGGATACCTACAGTAAAGAATGGTGATCTGTACAACGTAGTATGGTGGTAGCTCAGTGAGGTCTACAGTGAAGCATGGCGGTGGCTCTGAGGTCTACTATGAAGCACAGCAGTGGTTTGGTAATACTTACAGTGAAGCAAGGTGGTGACAGTGATACCTACAGCAAAGCATGGTGGTGGCTCAGTGATATCTACAGTGTAGCACAGCGGTGGCTCAGTGATATCTATAGTGAAGCACTGTGTTTGTATGGTGTTGTCTACAGTGCAGCCCGGCGATAGCTCAGTGATGTCTACAGTGAAGCATGGCAGTGTCTCGGTGATATCTACAATGTAGCATGGCGGTGGCTCTATGAGGTCTACAGTGAAGCATGGCGGTGGCTTGGTGATACTTATAGTGAAGTTTGGCAGTGACTCGGTGGTACCTACATTGAAGCCCGGCAATAGCTCAGTGATGTCTACAGTCTACCATGGCGGTAGCTCGGTGATACCTACAGTGAAACATGGCTGTGTCTCTGTGATATCTACAGTGTAGCATGGCGGCTCTGTAATACCTACAGTGAAGCATGGCAGTGGCTCGCTGATGTCTACAGTGTAGCACAGCGGTCACTCGGTGATATCACCAAACAGCCGTGATGCTTTACTGTAGATTTCTACAGTGAACCATGGCACTGGCTTTGAGTTCTACACTGAAGTGTGGCGATGGCTCTATGAGGTCTACACTGAAGCGTGCCTCAGTGATGCCTACGTTGAAGCGGTGAAGGATCATGTCTTTTGTGAGGAAGCTGAAGTTTGATTACACAGATTAGAGGGTTTGTCTGGGTGCAGCATACATGAATATGAGATGGGTGCAGGTCTGACACCATGATGATAATATGACACCATAAATTACATGTGGCGGGAAGTATTTAACTGGAATTATAGGAGAGAGTTCTTTACAGTTAGAGCAGATTTACTTTGAAATTCTCTGACCAACAGGTGGCAATGGAAGATACATTTGCAACAACTCACAGGAATACATTGCTTATCGTCTACACGTAACACTTGGGTGAAGTTTCCTAGTATTAATGCAAAGAGACAGGATGACAGCCTGACCTGTAATTGCAAACATTTCTTTATTATGCACGTGATTAGACTGAAAAAGTTTCCATTTTGTCCTTGCAGTCCCATACAAAACTCCACCCAGGTCACTGCACTGTGCATTATTCATGATCCTGTCTGTCTTTACATTGTTACAGATTTACAGAGGTGAATAGTCATTGATTTGTTACACATGTTATTGTTGCTTCTCTCTGGCTTTCCTACACTGATCTGTGCTGGAGAGAAAGCTGAATGGGACCTGCAGAGGTTGCTGGCCGGTGATCGGTCACATGAGGACTCATGCCTGCAAGGAACTGAAAGTGTGGGGAATTCAATAGGCAGTTTACACCTGGTGCTGAAATGAATACAGTCCATGTGGGATTCTTCCAAAGCCAGGGATGGACACCATTGGTGCAACCACACAGAAGAACAATGTCAGAGTGTTTAAAGGGAACCTGTCACCCCCAAAATCGAAGATGAGCTAAGCCCACCGGCATCAGGGGCTTATCTACAGCATTCTGTAATGCATTCTGTAATGTTGTAGATAAGCCCCAATGTATCCTGAAAGATGATAAAAAGAGGTTAGATTATACTCACCTGGGCGGTCCCGCTGCGGTCCAGTCCGATGGGCGTCGCGGTCCTGTGCCTCCTATCTTCATCAGATGACGTCCTCTTCTTGTCTTCACGCTGCGGCTCTGACGTACTTATATTCCCTGTTGAGGGCAGAGCAAAGTACTGCAGTGCGCAGGCGCTGGGCCTCTCTGACCTTTCTCGGCGCCTGCGCACTGCAGTACTTTGCTCTCAGCAGGGCAGACAAAGTGCGCCGGAGCCGCAGTGTGAAGACAAGAAGAGGACGTCATCGTAAGAAGATGGGAGGCCCCGAACCGCGGCGCCCATAGGATCGGACCACCCACCCATGTGAGTATAATCTAACCTCTCTTTCTCATCTTTCAGGATACAGCGGGGACATATATACAGCATTAGAGAATGCTGTAGATAAGCCCCTCATGCCGGTGGGCTTACCTCATCTTTGATTTTGGGGGTGACAGGTTCCCTTTAATATGTAGCATCAGAGCTATGTGTGCAGCAGTGCTTTGTGACCAAATGTGTGTATGTATGTAGCAGAGCTATGTGTGCAGCAGTGCGGTGTGACAAAATATGTGTATGTATGTAGCAGAGCTGTGCGTACAGAAGTGTTGTGTGTATTTATGCATCAGAGCTATGTGTGCAGTAGTCATTTGTGACAGTGTGTGGATGTGTGTAGCAGAGCTATCTGCAGCAGTGCGGTGTGACAATGTGTGTATTTATTTAGAAGAGCTGTGCGTGCAGAAGTATTGTGTGTATTTAAGAATATTAAGGTACCTTCACACATAACAATATCGTTAACGATATCGTTGCAACGTCACGCTTTTTGTGACGTAGCAACGATCCCGCTTAGATCTTGTTATGTGTGACAGCGACCAACGATCAGGCCCCTGCTGGGAGATCGTTGGTCGCTGGGGAATGATCAGGACCTTTTTTTGGTCGCTGATCACCCCGCTGTCATCGCTAGATCGGCGTGTGTGACGCCGATCCAGCGATGTGTTCACCTGTAACCAGGGTAAATATTGGGTTACTAAGTGCAGGGCCGCGCTTAGTAACCCGATATTTACCCTGGTTACTATTGTAAAAGTAAAAAAAAGAAAAAACACTACATACTTACATTCTGATGTCTGTCACGTCCCCCGGCGTCAGCTTCCCGCACTGACTGTGAGCGCCGGCCGTAAAGCAGAGCACAGCAGTGACGTCACCGCTCTGCTTTACGGCCGGCGCTCACAGTCAGTGCAGGGAAGCTGACGCCGGGGGACGTGACAGACATCAAAATGTGAGTATGTAGTGTTTTTTTTTTTTTTACTTTTACAATAGTAACCAGGGTAAATATCGGGTTACTAAGCGCGGCCCTGCACTTAGTAACCCGATGTTTACCCTGGTTACCCGGGGACTTCGGCATCGTTGAAGACAGTTTCAACGATGCCGAAGTCTTTCCCCGGATCGTTGGTTGCTGGAGAGAGCTGTCTGTGTGACAGCTCCCCAGCGACCACACAACGACTTACCAACGATCACGGCCAGGTCGTATCGCTGGTCGTGATCGTTGGTAAGTCGTTTAGTGTAACGGTACCTTAAGGCTATGTGTGCAGCAGTGCTGTGTGACAAAGTGTATGGATGTAGCAGTGCTGTGTGACAAATTGTATGGATGTAGCAGAGCTGTGTGTGCAGCTGTTCTGTGTGACAAAATGTGTGTATATATGTAGCACAGCTATGAGTGTAGCAGTGCTGTGTAATAAAGTGTGTGCATGTATGTAGCAGAGCTATGTGTGCAGAAGTGTGTATGTATATAGGTAACGGAGCTGTGTGACTGTGTGCATGCAGCAGCGCTGTGTGTAGTTGTACTGTCTGGGTAGCAGAGCTGTGTGTGTCTACAATGAGTGCACTGTGCTCCTCTGGCTTGTCATGTTTGTGTATGTAATGATGCAGCAGAGCTGTGTGTGTGTATGTAGTGATCTTACTGCATAGAGACACTAGCAGGAACTTACTGTTATCTATTACCTCCCTATACGACGATAAGTACTACGGACCCCTCTACTTATTTACGCCACCAGAGAAGTGTTATTTAGCAGAAAACATGTTTTCCTATTTTTTGATATCTAAATCCGTGAGGACACAGCTGTATTATGGAACTGGCGATTCTTTTTTCATTTTTTTTTTAATCGCTGTATTCCAAGAGCTATATCTGTTTCATCTGTCAGTTGTGGCCGCCACAAGGGGGTGTTTTTTCTTCTTTTTTGTTTGGGATGAGTTGTATTTTTTAATGTACCGTGGTAACTAAGGCTAGGTTCACATCGCGTTAGTGCAGTCTGTTGAATGGATCTGTTAAATGGATGCGCTAACACTGATGCCTAAATTCCCTTTTTTTCTACGATTGCGCTAACGCATGGTAGCATTGCGTTGGCATGCGTTAGTAACAGAGGTCTACGCACAGCGAATGCGTCCGTTCGCTGTGCGTTAGACCTAACGTACCCGAAAACGCGGTAGACCGCGTTCGAGGGTGCGTCACAAAGTAACGCATGCCGATTTTGACATGCGTTAGGATGCGTTACGTTAATGGATGGCAATAGGTGTTTTAACAGATCCGTTACGTTGCGTTAGTAACGGATCCGTTAAACGGATGGCACCTAACGCGATGTGAACCTAGCCTAAGTTATTTAAGATTCCGGGAAACCTGAGTGACAATTGTAGTAGTGTATCCAAAGGCAGACATTGCGGATACAACCCAGCTTTCCCAGAATGAGGAGGCAACAGCTGAGCAGAATTTAATAAAAATTTCCGTTGTCATGAATAATAATCTAAAATATTTCTGACCCACAAGAACCTGGCAACATGCAAAACATTTTGTGCCAGTAAAACATTTATCTATCCATCCTGTGGGGGAAGAGGAGATTACAGGGTTATTCTCATCATGTTAAATGAGTAAAATTGCTTCTAAAAACAACCAAATTGCAATTTACCTCTTATTAAAAATATTCTCTGTTCTAAAACAGAGGTTTTTTTTAATTTCATAGTTTACGACTCGTTGCGTAGGTTACCGGACACCTCTGCAGAATACCAGCGGTGGCCAGTTTCCTAGGCAAGGATTGCAGCGCTTACGTGCTATTTGGTTCAGAGCTTGTAAGTGCTGCTCTGATTCTGGATCCAGACAACTTGTTGCCTTTACTCTCCTTCGCTGCCGCAGAATCAGCACTGATACATTGTAGCAAGAACAGGATGTGTTTCCAGGCGCCGACCACCCTGTCTGCCTTACTTGAGGTACAGGATGTCGGAATAAAGGATTTATTTTAATGGGACGGCGCTCCTCAAATCCATACAATAAATGGAATCGGTAAAAAAATGACTTTAAAGAAGCGAGTTTGTCAGGAGGGCAGTGAATTAGACGCAGTTACTTGCTGCTCCTTATACGTGCTGCCAAGAAACTGCCGAGCTCCGGAGTCTTCAGGACGGCTGTTTAATGGCTGTACACTAATTTAATATGCGTTACTGCGAAGCATAATTGGCAGAATAATAACACGGTCGGCTCGGACACTGCGGAGGAACCTTCTGCCGCGCCGCACCGATCTGCATGCAGTATTTTACTGTATAAACAGCCGCGCGTTCGCCTTAGGAAAGCGCGCGGCCGCGGCATCCAGGGGGAGAGGCGCTGTTCAGGCTTGAAGGTCGCGCTTATTTCACGGTTCACCTACGCAACGCAACAATATGCCACTTACATCGACGGAGAGAACTTTTGAAAAGAAATAATGAGCTCAGCCGTAAAAGCCGATCGTCTCCGCTTAAATGTTATTTCCACGTAACCTTGACACATGTCAATAGGAACACCATCAGTCAGGCACGTTACCTAGCAACTAAAGACCTCGCACCGTCCTGTTATGTGGGTATTTATAAAGACGAAACGCGCTCTGTGTTTACTAACACACAAAAAAAAAAAAGGATTAACCCCTTTTGGGGGTTCACCTCAACAACCAATCAAAATGCATTTTATTATTTTTACAGTGTTATTTTTCTGTACTGATAATGTTTCCTAATAAATCTCCATAGGTGTGAGGGTGGCTTTATTTTATTTAATCTTCTGCAGAGTTATGTGATTAAATTTGTGTATGCCTGCAGTCACCACTAGAAGGAGCTCAAGAGCTCACTGTATACAGCCCATACATTGGGCTCCATAATAACAGTATGCAGAAAGCTCCTGAGCTCCCTCTAGTGGTGGTTGGCAGACAACAGAATTTTATCTTTTTTATTGCGCGATCTTAATAAATTACTTTTAGTTTTCGCCGAAAAATTTGTATTACCTTTTCTCTTAATGTGTATTTCACGGTCTGTCATGTTTGCTCCTCTGCTCCTTCATCTAAAAGGTGGAAGCATGTCTCAAGGTATGCTAAAACACATTTATATTGGGGGTTGAAATTGAAAACTACAACTCCCATGATGTCCCACAATTCAGAAATTAGAGAACGAAAGAAGATAAGGAAAAAGAGCAAAAATCCATCCAAGCGCTCCATGGATGGAAATGTAAACGAAACATAAACTATTCTTATAAGGTGAAGTACTCGGTGCACAAATATACCGATTTCTGTGTGCCCACCAGCTACAACAAAGTGACCATTATTGATGGGACACCAACACTTTCTATCAGACATGATTTTCCTGGGCCAAAAGTCTACAAATTTATGGGGCAGGTAGGATCCAGCACTAATAAAAACGGCCTAAGTCTATTTTCACACTGCGTATTTTTCTTGCTATGAAAAACATCCTTTTTCAAGCAGAAAATGCTCAGAAATCGCTCCTTTCCTTTGGCATTTCTTCGTAATACTGAAGCGCCTTTTTTTTTTTTTAAAGATGTTTTTGGTTGGTTGTTTTGGGGTTTTTTTTTACATTTTTTTCCTGTCTTTTATTTTGCATTTTTTTTGGGGTAAAACTATTAACGACTTTTTTTTTTAATTACAAATAGAGCCTGCATATTTGGTTAGCGCTCCTCCCATCAGTCTAAGGCTCTGTTAACACCTGCCGGCCAGTGGCAATAAATGTCTGCCGATAAGCTGCTTGTTTGCTTACACAGGCACTTCGCATGCACACAGAAGGATCTGCTATTGTTCTCATACCGTCTACACAGAACGATGTGCCGCTGAGAACGATGATCTTTAGTGCAAACCAAAAGATCATTTCACCCGACGAACGAGTGTTTTGCTTATTGGCAGCCCATTACATTTGTAGGCTTTTGGCCTGGGAAAGTCACATTTGATAGAGAAAGTTAGGGTCCCATCAGAGAAAGGTCGCCTTGTCATGGCTGGTGTGCTCTGATGAATTGGCCAGTTTGTGTCTTAAAGGGACACTGTCACCTGAATTTGGAGGGAACAATTTTCAGCCATAGGGGCAGGGTTTTCAGTGTTTGATTCACCCTTTCCTTACCCGCTGGCTGCAATATTGGATTGAAGTTCATTCTCTGTCCTCCATAGTACACGCCTGCACAAGGCAATCAGAAAGAGGACTTGAACTCTATAGCGCCTCCTGTTGGAAGTAGCGATCCTACAAGTCACAATCAACTCTTTAACGAGTCGTGCAATATGACTTAGGATAAGAGCCAAATCGGTATCTCAATTTGCAAAAAAATCCAGAAACTCATATTGTATGATTTTTACATAATTTGCATTTTATTGATTGTATGAAATAAGTATTTGATACAATAGAAAAACAGAATTAATATTCCGCACAGAAACCTTTGTTTGCAATTACAGACGTTTCCTTTAGTTCTTGACCAAGTTTGCGCACACGGCAGCAGGGATTTTGGCACATTCCTGGAGAAGATCTGTATGGAGATATTTCAGGTTTCGGGGCGGACGCTGGACAACATTGAGTTTCAGCTCCTTCCAAAGATTTTCTATTGGGTTCAGGTCTGGGTACCGGTTAGGCCACTCCAGGACCTTGAAATTCTTCTTACGGAGCCACTCCTTAGTTGCCCTGGCTGTGTGTTTCAGGTCATTGTAATGCTGGAAGACCCAGCCATGACCCATCTTCAATGCTCTTACTGAGGGAAGGAGGTTGTTGGACAAAATCTTGCGAAAAACAGGACTCCATCCATCCTCCCTTCAATATGGTGCAGTCATCCTGTCCCCTTTGCAGGAAAGCACCCCCAAAGTATGATGTTTCCCCACCTTGCTTCATGGTTGGGATGGTGTTCTTGGGGTTGTTCTCATCCTTCTTTTTCCTCCAAACACGGCGAGTGGAATTGATACAGAAAAGTTCTACTTTGGGCTCATCTGACCCCATGACCTTCTCCCATGCCTCCTCTGGATCATCCAGATGGTCAATGGCGAACTTCAAACAAGCTTGGACATGTGCTGGTGTGAGCAGGAGGACCTTGCGTGCCCTGCAGGATTTTAATTCATGACGGTGTAGTGTGGTACTAACAGTAATGTTGGAGACTGTGGTCCCGGCTCTCTTCACGTCATTGACCAGGTCCTCCCATGTAGTTCTAGACTGATTTTCTGACCTTTCTCAGAATCATCCTCACACCACAAGGCAACCTCTTTCATGGAGACCCAGAAAGAGCAAGATTGACAGTCACCTTTTGCTTCTTCCATCTACTATATAATTGTCTAAGGGTCACTTCCGTCTGTCTGTCTGTCACGGATATTCATTGGTCGCGGCCTCTGTCTGTCATGGAAATCCAAGTCGCTGATTGGTCGTGGCAAAACAGCCACGACCAATCAGCAACGGGCACAGTCCGGCGGAAAAATGGCCGCTCCTTCCTCCTCGCAGTCAGTGCCCGCTCCGTACTCCCCTCCAGTCAGCAATCACACAGGGTTAATGGCAGCGTTAACCACGGTGTAGCGCACTCTGTTAACGCTGCTATTAACCCTGTGTGACCAACTTTTTACTATTCATACTGCCTATGCAGCATGAATAGTAAAAAGATCTAATGTTAAAAATAATTAAAAAAAATAAAAAAAGGTTACATACTCACCCTCCTTTAGCCCCCGGATCGAAGCGGTTACCGACGCTCCTCGCGACGCCCCGGTGACCGCTCCATGCATTGTGGTCTCGCGAGATGATGAAGTGCGGTCTCGTGAGACCGCTACGTCATCATCTCGCGAGACCGCAATGCACTCTTCAGACCGGAGCACGCGAGAAGCGTCGGTAACCGCTTCAATCCGGGGGGCCAACGGAGGGTGAGTATGTAACTATTTTTTATTTTAATTCTTTTTTTAACAGGGATATGCTGCCCACATTGCTATATACTGCATGGGCTGTGCAATATACTGCGTGGGCTGTGCTATATACTACATGGGCTGTGCAATATACGCTGTGCAATGCACTGCGTGGGCTGTGCAATATATTACGTGGGCTGTGCTATATACTACGTGGGCTGGGCAATATACCACGTGGGCTGTGCAATATACGCTGTGCAAAGTACTGCACGGGCTGTGCAATGTACTGTGTGGGCTGTGCAATATACTGCGCGGGCTGTGCTATACACTACGTGGCCTGTGTTATAGGCTACATGGCCTGTGTTATACACTACGTGGCCTGTGTTATATACTGCGTGCGTGGTACTGCACAGGCTGGGCAATATACTACGTGGCTGGGCAATACACTACGTGGTTGGGCAATATACTGCGTGGCTGGGCAATATACTGCGTGGCTGGGCAATATACTACGTGACTGGGCAATATACTACGTGGCTGGGCAATATACTACGTGGCTGGGCAATATACTACGTGGTTGGGCAATATACTGCGTGGCTGGGCAATATACTACGTGGCTGGGCAATATACTACGTGGCTGGGCAATATACTACGTGGCTGGGCAATATACAGTACTGTGTGGTTGGGCAATATACTACGTGGACATGCATATTCTAGAATACCTGATGCGTTAGAATCGGGCCACCATCTAGTTTTCTAATAATTGTGCTAACAGTTGTTGCTTTCTCACCAAGCTGCTTGCCTATTGTCCTGTAGCCAATCCCATTATTGTGCAGGGTTACAGTTTTGTCCCTGGTGTCCTTAGAAAGCTTTTTGGTCTTGGCCATGGTGGAGAGGTGTCTCTCATACAGGTAACGAAATCAAACCGGTGCAATGAATACAAGTAATGAGTGCAGAGTAGGAGGCTTCTTAAAACCTAATAGGTCTGTGAGAGCCAAAATTCTTGCTGGTTGGTCGTTGATCAAATACTTCATCCAATTAAATTGGCAGAGTATCAAATACTTTTTTTCCTCACTCTATCTATCTATCTATCTATCTATCTATCTATCTATCTATCTATCTATCTATCGCTCTCCTACGGATGGTTCCTGAAGGGATCCTCCATACAAACTCCAGGTTACCAAATTAAATACAGTCATGTGAGCACTTGTTGGCAGGCTGCAGAATACAGACTGTCATGAACTTCAGAATATTGGATGCATTTGAACATCTATGCAGATTACCATACTATAAGAGGAATTGCCATTTGTACACGGAGCTGCACTCTGCACCCCCAGTTCCTCACCTTAGTATTGCTGGGGACTCGGGACACATAGTGGCACAATACTCTGGGCATTGGCGCCATTTATTTAATCCTGCCCTGGTTCTGACACCTCTAGGTCAGGGTATAGGAGTTACTCACCCCTCACAGTTTCAGATGGAGGCCCATTACCTTTGAGGGATCGCAGTTCACCTTTGCATATTGCATGCACTCGCCATATAGATTTTGCCTGAACCCAATATACCACTGTACTATCCTTCTCATCTGGGGCTGGGACAAGTCTTGGCATAATGCCACCTAAATGTGAGCGTTGTCCTGGGACGAGGTTCACATTTCCCCTTGTAAATGTTGGTAAGTCTGAATAAATCCATAGAAGTAAGTAAGGAGAATCCTACCTGTAGGATCTTATCCCCGGGCCGGAGCACGCCGTATGCTGGTCCATCAGGTTGAACCCTAGTAACAAAGATACCCTATAAGTCAGAAGTAACAGAGGTTAGGAGTCTTTCACTAGTCCTCTACACTGAATACTACTCAAGCTTGATGCCTCTGGGTGTCCAGCAAAAGAAATGGAGACGGCTAATACCAGAAGATGTGATGTTAGGAGAACGATCAATGACACGGACAGGATACACAATGGCGACCTTCACTGCACACAGATGGTCATTCACATGGGGCTACTATGGATCTGATGATCATATGGAGAACAGTAATCACTTGCCATCCCCCATTACTGCGCTTGTTGATCCCGGCTCAGTAAATGCATCCCAGTGCACGCTTACTTAATGAGACCCAGGCTTTTACATAACCATTCATTCTGCAGGGCCATGCATAGGCTCATGGATGGCTATATCCACCCCTGTAGCCTTCGGCAGCCCTGCAGTGCATCCAGCATAAAAAACCAGGTATTTTTGCATGTGGTTTGCCATAAAAATACCCTTTTGTATACAGTTTTGTGTAGACAGCTCCTACGCAGATCTATGTGTCTGGTAACAGACTACAAACAGTCCCTGTGTAGTCTGATCCAACAGGCCTGTGTTATTCCACTTTTCTTGATAACCTGCAGGCTGTAGAAGAGGAAACAGCCGATACCCAAGAATTCCTGACTGTAGGATCTGACTATTCTGGGCTTACTTGTAGTCTATAACCTTGGAAACACAAAGGTCTGTGTAGGAGCTAAAGTCACATTTTAGAGATTCCTTTTTTTAATCACGTCTATGGTCAATGTTGCTGGGCATTTCTACTCTGGAATAATAACAACTTGGATGCAAACGTATTCCTAACCCCTAAGGGAAAAAATCTAAGGTATCAAAAAGGAGTCTTGATCCAAAAACAATAACTTTGAAAGGTAATTTTATATAGTTTCACAGCCTGCATCAATCCCTGGGGTTGGCCTGATCACTATACCAAATATACCGGGCTTTAATCTTTAGATTACGGTCTGCAAACTCTGTCATTATCATAAGGGTATAGTGCGCCACAAGGGGAAAGAAGACTAAATTGGTCATATTGGAGGTTACAGGTTGGCTACATTGTGTCCCTACCCCCTTACCACCTTCATATAGAATTAATAATTATAAACCCATGGACTTGATTGATTCATTTAAAAACAGCTGCAAAAACATAAAAACACAAAACAAAAACACAGCAGCACAGAGGAACAAGAACCTGAAAAGAAAATTTGCCTTCTTTGGTTCTGCTAAATCACCATCTAAGGGAGGAGGGTGGTCTTATTTCCAATCTATGGGGTCTGATTGTTAACGTAACACATAATACCATGGTCAGTGCATTAAGAAAAGAGCGGACTGCCTGGAGAAACTGCAGGACTGCACCTCCAACGCCGTATTCTGCAGTCGGTGTAGAGAGACCCTTCCTGGCTAAAGTTTTGTCTTCTTTTCCAGGACAGAGACCTCCAAGGATCACGTAGCCGGCCGTACACCCGGCCAACAGATTCTGGCGCCAGATCACCGATCATCCGTTATTTGCTCCGGCCGCCAGATGTAAACACATTGAACGTAACTGCAAAGATAACTCTGTTCTATGTGTAGCAGCCACTGCCAGGTACAGCAGATCAGACCCGGGTCCAAAGAATAAGAGCTCTGCAGCCAGCGGTGGCCTCTACAGCGGTTTGCACTCCATTAGACGGGGTTCCATCCGCTGTCACCGGAGCTTATAGCAGCTTATCGTGGAGGGGTCGGATCCCCGTGATCTGATATCGATGACCTGTCCATAACTTATCAGTATGCTATGACCCCTTAAAGAGCCTAATGTGAATAATTATCATGGCTGTAGAAGCAGTCAATGTGACTACTGTGTGGACCTCGGGGGGTGATCGGATGTCATGCTTATTAGTGAACATGTGTGTAAGGGTCATGCCAAACATGTCTCCAACATGGAAAGGTAGTGAAGGGGGCAGATTTTACGTTGGAGCATTAGTACAATCCATGCTCCTCTATTTTGGGTGAATGTACCTTTCCCTCAGTTCGTACCTACGGGTAATGGCTAAGTTCTTTCCCTGCACTTAAAATAGCAGGATGCTTTCAATGGATTCCGCTTAAGTGTGCCGGTCTATGAATAAAATGAAGAACTGTGGTGGTGATACAGTGATGCCCCCCACTCACTTTATCGGATGGTTTGAACGGATTTCCTTGTCCACTTAATCCACCGCTGATACTGAAGCCGAGGCCGGGATTCTTCTCTATCCTCACACAGTACTGGGGAGAGATGGAGGAAGACGGTCACACAGGTATAAGGAGTAGGAACACATCGTCTACGGGTAATGATCTCACCACAAACCTTCTCCTTGGGTGTAAAGGGTTGGTAAAACTCTTACATAGCCGCAAATCTCAGCCATAAAGGGAAAAGATGGAACTCTGTTTTCTGAGGCTCCCCCTAGTGGTGGCTGGGTGCAGCCAGAATCTTCTCCCGTACCTCTATATGAGTGTGTGAATTATAGCAGGAGATTTGGGTCTCTGTACGAGCTCCCTGGTAGGATACATTATCACATGAATCCGAATGGAATTTTGGATTTCCTGCATTTATAGGAGTTATACCACAGTCATTATTTTTTTCTTTTTCAAAGCGGTCTATCTAAAAAGAGATTCCCCTAGACATCTAGTGCGTGTTTTTTTCCTATACATTCATCCCTTATCTTACTCTGTTCAGGTAGTTTCTGGACAGAGCAGACTGTGGTCCTTTTCTAAGACTAAGGCCTTTATTTTTACCTGATTTTGTTTTCATTGAATTTAGTGGATTTCCTTCTGCTTAAAATGCATCCCAACTTTTGATCATCCTGTTGATTTTAGGGCCAGCATGCTGAGCTGATGAAATGACAATGTCCGCCATATACTGCCATGGCCGAAAGTGTTTGCACCCTTGAAATTGTTCCAGAAAATGAAATACTGTATATCTCCAGGAAAATTATTGTAATTATACGTTTTGTTATATACATTTATATTGGACATAATTTCACACAACTCCAAAAATGGGCCTGACAAATTTGAGTGTAGGTATCGTGTGTTCTTTTCTTTGTAGGTCTCATTCCATTTTCAGTAAACAGTAGAATGATGTGCTTTACCAAAAAGCTCTATCTTGGTCTCATCTGTCCACAAAACGCTTTTCCAGAAGGATTTTGGTTAGTCGCATACACTTTGGCAAACTGCAGTCTAGCTTTGCTATGTCTGTGTCAGCAGTGGGGTCCTCCTGGTTGTCCTGCCATAGCGTTTCATTTCTATTCACATGTGGACGGATCACGGATAGTTCATGCTGACCAGGGGCGGACATATCATTGGTGCAACCTGTGCAGCCTCACAGGGGCCCAAGAGGTAAGGGGGCCCATTTCTACCTGCAAAGCAAGTGTAATTTTGCATTTTTAGGAGCTCTTGGTCTGTAAAGGGCCCTTATGTTGTTTTTGCACAGGGGCGCTTTCCTGTCTGTGGCCGCCAGTGATGCTGACACTGAGCCTGCAGGACAGCTTCAATTTCTTTGGCTCTTGATTGGAGCTGCTTATCCACTATCCGGACTATCCTGCGTTACAACCTTTCATTAATTTTTCTCTGCCGTTCACATCCAGGGAGATTAGCTACAGTGCCATAGGTTGTAAACGTCTTGATTACGGTTTGTTGCGCACTGTAGATAAAGGAACCTCAAGATCTCTGGAGATGGACTTGTGACCTTGAAATTGTTGGCATTGTTCAACAATGTTGGTTCTCAGATCCTCAGACCGTTCTCTTCTCCTCTTTCTGTCCTCCATGCTTAGTGCGGCTCACAGACACACGGCAAAGATTGAGTCAACTTCTCCCCTTTTTATCTGGTTTCAGGTATGATTTTCTTATTGCCCACACCTGTTACTTGCAACAGGTGAGTGTGAACGAGCATCATATGCCGAAAACAAAGTTGTCTACCTACAATTTTGGAAAGGTGCCAACAATTTTGTCCAGCTTATTTTTGAGGTTTAGCGTGAAATTATGTCCAATTTGCCTCTTTTTCTCTGTTTTTTTTGTTTTGTTCCAATACACACAAAAGAAATAAATATGTGTATAACAAAACGTGTAACTGCAATTATTTTCTGGGAGAAATTCTTCATTTTCTGGAACAATTTCAAGGGTGCCAACACTTTCGGCTATGACTGTATGTACAGCAGATATGTGCACTTACTCAGGAGCTGAGCCCACTCCATACAGTGCGGGTGTCGGCTGTGTTATACAGCTGGCACATCTCGCACCAGTCTGACAGCATCATTTATGTTAGATTAGGAGGGGATGCCTCTTGGGGCCATCGGCCCCTTGTGATACGATCAAGGAGAGACGATGAGTTTCTGCTGTGTTAGTCTGAATAAATAATATCTCATAAGATTTATCATTTATCCCCTGTAGTGAATGGCGAAACTGTAAAGTGGAAGAATTTACGTTTTTTGGTCGTCACCGCCTATGTAAAAAAGATTGAACAAAAAGAGATCAGAACAAAAAGAGACTCTAAAATTAATTGAAAAGAAATCCATACAACTTACCTTATACTACAAAAAAAAAAAACTCATACAACTCGATCACCCATGAAATAAAAAGGTGATGGCTATTCGCAAAAGAGGAAAAAAAAGTAGAAAAAGAAAACAAAACAGAATGAAAGATGGGGATGGGCTCCAAACTTTCTGCATAGACATCATTTTAAAAGATAACACATTAGCTACCTGTAGCCACCACTAGGGGGGGCTCACTGTACTATTATTGAGTCCAATGTCTAAACAGTATGCAGAGAGCTCCCTCTGGTGGCAGCTGCAGGCAGCCAGAATGTTATCTTTTAAAATGGTGCAATCGCAGGGAATTGGAGGCGCCGATTCAGCAAAATAAAGCATTGGTGGCATAATTATATAATAATAAATTAATTCAATCTATTATGTGGATGGACATTCACTTTAAGACTACCAGGCAAAAATATAACTCTGGACTAAGCTGCTATCGTACAGGAATATCTGTTCCCCCCAAAAAAAAAAATCATACTCTTACAGACAATATAAAAATTATGTCCAAATATGATCCAAAATACATTTTTAGGGTTGGTGCTTGAGGTGGAATTAAAAAGATATGAAAGCATAGATCAAGAGAAAACTGTCAATTTTATGACATTTCCTATAATTTTATCCGGGCGTAATAAAGCGGATCGCCTGAGTCTTAAGTGCGGTCAGTGTCTTTGCCCTGAACGGCTGATTTATGGCTTTGATAAAGTGTGTGATTACACTGCACAGCATCTGCACCTTGTATTAAATAAAGATATAATGTGACACCATAGATAGATAATCGAGAACAACGGCATCTCAAGAGGGAAAACGTGAAGGAAAAACACAAAAAGAAAAAAAAACAAAGGAAAACTAAAATGCATGCTAAGGCTATGTGTAGCTAAGTGTCCGTCATCCTTTATACACTCGCCTATTTTGGGGGTTTATCTCTGCATTAATTTTTTCCGTTTTTTACATTGCGGCATACAGAGACAGAAAACGTTATCATCTCTCTGACGTGTTGTATGAGGGCATGTCTTTTTGCCAGATGAGTTCTAATTTTAATTGCAGTATTTTTGGACTTCATATAAATTGTTAATTAAGTTTGAGTAACTTTTTTTTCAGGTGGGAATGAGCAGAGAAAAAAAAAACAGCAATTCTGCCATAGTTTGAGCTTTTAAGATTTGCATCATTCAATACGTGGTATAAATACTTTATTCTATGGGTCGGTGTGCGTTTTTTATGTTTACTACCTTTTCACACAAAGGGCAGATTTATAGGGGGAAAAAACAATATATTAAATGGGTAGTTACGATTGTAACAATACTATAAAAATGCATAAAATTCAGAAGCTGAGCTTGCACCTTATGCAGCAGGAGCTGGCTGTTATACAAAGCTAGGCTCCTACTACTAAGGTTGGGATTGGAGATAAAGGTGATCTTGGCCAGTAACCGCTTAGCTGCAATAGTCAATAGGCATCTAAGCGGTTAGTAAGAGGTCGCTGGCCCTGTCTTTCTATGTGCCCCAATTGGGTGGTGCTATGACGTGTAATGGCAGTGGAGGGGCTAATAAAGGCCCTCAGCTGTGCCATCTTTGCACTCATCCTTGGCATTGGTATGTCCATAACACTCCGCAATAATAAACTAATAATTAAACAGAGGCAAGAAGTGTTCCCACCTGCTCGGGATATCCATCCATACTCCTCTGTCCTTTTGTTTGTATCAAGCAGCGTCCGGACTGAGGGCCTCTTTGTGCAGCTGGGATCTGGATGGGCAGCGGAGATTGGTACTGCTGAATGGTCACCTTGTTCATGCCACCGTCATAATGCGGCTGCTCCCTTGACCTGTGCTGCAGGCTCTGCGATCCCATCAGCGTCTGGATATGGCTACCTGCCTGTGGGTAATGTAACCCGTTAGGCAAAGCTTCAGGAAGCTGAAAAGAAGCAATTGTTACAGTACATCTCATTGGTTCTGCTAGAAGAGGACCTCTCGTGTGTATGACACTTGACCGCCATCCGCCCCCTTCAGACATCTATAGAAGTTCCCGATCTATGGATGCAAAGGGGGATATGCTGCCTGCTAAACTAATTGGGCCAAGACCGTCCCCCAGGAAACACTCAAGAAGGACCTGGGCCACAGTTGCCCAGAGAGTTTTGATTTTTCACCCATCACAATGTTACGTTACTTCAGGAGCGACCCCTAAAGTTGGAGGGGGCCTCTCGTTTTTTTCCAGGGTATCCTCTGAAAAATTGGCAATGGCAGAGAAGAGGATTTTAATTAGGGGGGCAAAGTCCTAATCCCAATAACAAGACATACAATATGGCATGAAACCACATCCACATAAAGTCCTAACATCAAGAGGATAAGCAGTGGAAAAAAAAAAACAGAAGAGCGTTCCTAACCGAGACGGAACGTTGAGGCACTTGGGGCTCATTGGAATAATAACCCAACGTTTTGGGTAGGTTTGGAGTTTGTGTTCTGGTCACCCATAAAGTGGCTGTCTCAAACAATAATCATACATAAAATAGATGATAAATTAGTGATCGCTGCATGTTTGGCAGCCGAGACCCCTACCATTCTCAAGAACAGTGGTCCCAAAGTTCCCTACGTATGGAGCAGTAATAAGTATGTGCCAACAGCACTCCTTTAGCCAGATGGCCACACATGCTCACTACCAATCCAAATAATGGGGGTCTCACAGTCCCGATGTGAGTGGAGTAGAAGTGAGCATGTGCGACCAGCACTAATGTCACACTCCCTCCATTCACACAGGGGACTTTGGGACCTCCCATTCTTATGATTGGTGGGGTCTCCAAAAGAGATTACAATCATCACTTATCCATTGGATAGGTAATATATATCATTTTAAACATTCTGGAAAACAAGTGGTGAAGGTTGCACAAGTTTGGGTTTTAATCGTAATGTCAACTAACAATGACCCCACTATTTGGGTAGATCTCCACTGTAACGTTAGAACTTATCTGTAAACCTGCCGCACTGGTCATCAGATCAGAATAGGGAATATTGCTTTTTTTATAGTGTCACTTTCTGGTAAAAACAGTAACACAAGTGACCACAGTGCCGCAATGATGGTGCCAAATGTAGTCAGACCCCAAATATTGTGTTATGACCCAAAAACATCCAGGAAGGCGATTCCCCCATCACGAGTTGATGCTTTTTTTTGTGTTATTTTTAAAGATGCCTTTGAATAGACCGGGCACTCGATGTATTTCAGCTGCACACAATCTGCGGTGACTTAGAAGACGTTTGTATTGTACGGGGGGCTGCGCCCGGAGGGTCTGAGCGAAGCTATTAATTCGGAGGCCCGCTGTTGGTCCTCGGCGGCAGCGTTACGGTATAGACCTCATGCAGTCAGTGCATTATATGGGGCGATGCACTCATGCGCCACCTGTAATTAGATCGGTCACGGCTCATGCAGAGCCAGAAGAAATAAGAAAGACAAACACAACATGGAGGAAATCCAAAGCACCAGAGGTTAGAACACCGGGCTTTCGTTGCTATGCAGATCATGTTGCAATCTGTCCGCCAGTCAGTGAATTGATTTACACAAGTTTGCGATTGGTTTTTGGTGAATTAAAGGGGTCCTAATGTTACTCTTATTATATGGACTTCCAATACATCAATGCATTGGTCCTGGCCATGCTCAGATATAAGGCTGCACAGGGAATGGGGAGGGGGTCAATACTTGTCACTCATGTACCTTCTTAGAGACCGTTTCGGGTGGTACGTCTCTTCGTCCCAGTGGATACGGATTCCACTGACTGATAGATATATCTTCCTGCCCGTTGTCTAGGATGTTGCTCTGCTGCGATGGAGTCTGCGTGTGAGAAAAACAATCAGTCACTAAATGCAGAAAAGAAAAGTAGCAATAAGAAAACCAGGAGTAACTTATAAACCTATGCAAAGTGTAAGGATCGTAACATTCAGACTTGTCAGACAGGCAGGATAGGTAGAAAGATGTTAGATATTGATCGATAAGTGATAGATAAGTGCAAGACACAGCTAATGAGGCATAGCCAATAAATGGAGGAATAATAAGATAATCAGGCGATAGATAAATCGATACAAAGATCAGATAGATTTGAATCAAATCTGGATAAACACCTATAATTCTGCTTCTTTTTCAAAACTTTATTCCGACTTGCAAATAAATATTGTCCCATGACGCTGGCGATCTGATATGTCCCCTCAGGATAAAGTAAAATGAACCCCCAAGGCGCGGACCGAGTGGCACCTCACACCTACGTGTGATTCGGGGAAGGTCATTTTTAATTTCTGATATATTCGCTAATGAGACAACACCTTCCCCCACATGGCTGCGAAAAGATTTGATGAAAAGTATTGAAGAACAAGTCCCACTGTAAGATCCAATATTTCTGGGAACACAAGCTGTTCTGTCTCCGCCATCTAATATTGTTGCCCTGATTATTTGCTTGCATAATTGCAGTTTCCTCAGTATACAGTATTGATATATTCATGCCTTTATTCATCTGTGATGCTTTGGCTCCCTCTAGCGGCCAGAGTTATGTTGGCAGTTCAATCTTGTTTTTGTATTATCCATGTCTGATTCTCCTCCTCCTTTGCAATGCATTATGGTAGCTCAGCCTCCATTTCCCTCCATTTTTCCTTTCACTTTCTTCGGTTTGCCTTCAAGGAAAGACGCTTCACTTCATCCCCCTTGCGATTGCATTGCCGGTATGTCTTTATGCTTCCTATAGATATTTCTGCTCTATATTAGCTTAGTTTAACCAGTTGTACTCCTAGTTTAGTCACTAGCTTTCTAAATGTTATGCATAATGTATATCATGTGTATTATGTATCTTCTATGCCATGCACTGATTCTATGTATATCATTGTTCACAGTTTCACCGCATCAATATACCACTACGTTTAATAAAGCACAGACTCAACCACAGTCTCCTTATTGGACCCCGGTATAGCGGTTTAGCTGACTGTATAGCTACGTATGAGCCTGCCTCAGCTAGTGAGGACAGAACACAAGCCCCTCCGCTGGTGCGCAGCCTACTAATATCTCATCAACATGGACCTAAATATCTGCATTGGTATAGATAGGGGGTGAATACTTTTGCAACACTGAACTCCCAGCAGCACCATTCCATTGCATCTCCTAGGGGGGCAGAACGTGACCTTGAAAATATTACTGGGGACAAGATCTGGTTTATGACAAAGGAAAGGAAAAGAAATATGAAGTAAAAGTCTGCTGTGGCCGGTGAATCTGAGTCTTAGGACTAACAGCCCCTGAACCGCTAAGTTACTGCGTGCTGATTCATCCGACGACAGCGGCAGCTTCTGCCTCCTGCACAGGATTATTACCAGTTGGGCCATGCTGGAGTTTGATCTTCCCAAACAGAAGAATTTTTATGGTTTTTCGTTTTACAATATATCCTCACAAGTCATTTTCAGAACAGGTCGACCTAATGATTGATTCTGATACAGAGCGCCAAATCCCCTGCACAGCGACCACTAGAGGGAGCTCACGGCCATGCTGTGTTAACCCCTTCACCCCATTTTAATTTTTTCGTTTCCATTTTTTCCTCCCCTTTTCCCAGAGCCATAATTCTTTTATTTTTCTGTCCACATTTATTTCATCTTGTGTCCAATTCAACATGAAAAATGCGGTGAAAGGTCTTCTTTAATGTGTGTACGTAGTATACTATACCTAGGGGTCTGCAGATTGTGGAGAGCTGTCTGATGAGGCTATTTGTACACTGTGTGTCACCACATCATCAGCATCAAAAGGAGAACACCTGGGTGTGCGACTAACCACATCAGAATGACGTAGTCCTTGTGTGATGCCACCAACCTCCTTCATCCCAGGAGGGGAGAGGAAAGGCCGCAGCTTCATTACCCCTTCCCTAGTAGAGATTATGGACTGCGCTGGGCACCATCAATCATAGTAAGGCCCCTTTCACCCATCCGTCGAATTTTGAAAAAAAAACAGATTCGGCGACTGATGCCTCTGGATCCATTTTTTTCTCATAGACTTGTATTAGCGACAAATGGCCTCACGTTTCATCCGTCGTTCGCCGGATCCGATGACAAATAGTTTGTCCGGCGGTCGGAGACAACAAAGTAACGTTTTTTGTGTACGTTGAAAGAATGGACAGCGACGGATCCGTCGCCGTCCGTCGTTTGCTAGAATGGAAGCCTATAGCGCTGGATCCGTCAAATGATGGAATTTTCCGTTTTTTTTAACTGAGCATGCTCTGAAGCAATTAGCCAAATCCGCTAGTCAGATCCGTCCAAAAAACGGATCCGTCGCATCAGTTTTTCACAATCTGCGACGGATCCATCGAGCCAACGGATTGTGACTGGCGGCAAAAAAATGATGTGTGAAAGGGGCTTAAGTCCTTGTCTTGGTTCATGCCACCAATCTCCTGAATGCCGGAAGCTTCATTCTCCCCCCTTCAGCGTCCCTGGTAGAGAATAGGGTCCGCTTTATCCTTTTTCCTATTACTAAGGTCGTGTAGATTTGCACAAGGTCACGCGGTGAGCTGTAGTCCCACCCTGTAGGGTCCCGACATTTTCTGCCTTTCCAATATTAGCACACAGAAAACGGTTTGGATCACAAAGTTATTTAGCTTGTGACATCGAGTTCGGCTTGTACGGGACTGGGACCACACTGCCTTAATAATTAAAGTCCTATTCATTTTTGGAGAGTGATTTGTGGCCACCAGAGCATGTATCTATTACATGGAGAATTAATCACATAGATCAATTACTACTGCAACTGGGGGACTGATACTTAATAACGAGGGAAGTATCATACAATCCTATATAAAATGTATCTAAAGCCCTCAGTTATTATCATATAATCATACATTCCCGTATTTGTAGAAATCAGACCACCAGCATTGTGAGAAAAAGGAACGGGGCTCAACGTCAAGTCCACATGCAGAAGAAAACACTGATTAAAACACATTCAGATGCCAAAAATATGACGTTTTTATCATAAAAATGCCTCAATGGTCCCATAAAGGGGCAAACAGATGGTTCTACGCAATCTATGGCTGGAACATAAGCCATCCTGACATGGTTACTGCTCTGGGGTCTCTTGCTGCCCCGTCTCTAAAAAATAAGTAGCAATATAGGTTCTAGAGCCTGAGAAACCACTAGGAATTGGGGACATTTTGGCGAGAGATAATGGCACCATTAATCATGTGTTTTTTCTCATCACCTTTGCTTCGTACAGTTTACAACCACTCCACGTTATCTGGCACTAGAGCGTGAAAAGGCTCCAGTTATGGGGGCAATCTGGACAAAGCTCCCTACTGAGAGGCAGACCCCAGTGTTCCGGTGCTGATTCTCCTCTCCTCTGTTATATATCAGGTTGGCCTTTCTCATCCCACCCTGAGCTGGGGCGCAGCTTCTCACCTACCTACACATGGATTTGGCCAGATGACATAAGTGATAGACTGATGATACGTCAGACCACAGATACAGATATACAGATGGCAATATACAGTGTATCTGCCTACTATAACCGGAGGGTCTCCAGGGGAGGGTATAATAAGCTGCACACATAGACACACAGTGCGGAGACACAGAGGGTCCAGGGAAGGGAGAAATCGCATAATATATATATTAGATAAACTCCTCAACATTGACACTGTAACACCAAGAAGGAAAAGTGAAATTATGGAAATCACAGGATGGGGACATTACTGATCTGCAAATGATTAAAAAAATGGAAGCAACTTTTAAAACATCTGGATTTCTTCAGTCTGGAGAACAAGCATCATGCGCAGAAATCCCGGCACTTATAGCCTCGGCTGCTACTTAGATACTTAGTGTTTGTCTGAGAACTGTCTTGCCGAACTGAATGAACTTGAGAAAATCATCATGATCCTCTGCTGGCAGCTCCCGTGTAATTGCCGATCAATGATGACCCCGATGTGCTTGATGAAGACAAGTGCGGAGACGCTGCCGACCATGGGTGCATGTTTAGGTCACGCAGGCTGCTCACAGTAGTACAAACAATGAACGGAAAAGGATTCATGGGACACTTTCATGTTCCCTCTTTATGACATTAACCAAAAAGAAGTATTCTTTTACAAAGATACGTCTATTTCTTACATACATTGGGTCATTAGTATTTGCATTAATTAATTACAGCATCAAGCACTTTATATTATGAATTAATGTATCTTTAATATTGATTAATGCGTGTACAGCAGCCCCAATAATTTTGATAGTTTCTATGGATGCATTATTGTTTTGATTTATTTTTTTGCCAATCTTTTTCACATATCCTGCCCTCTCACATATCATGGTTTTAGATTTCGCTTTTTACCCTCTTCATTTTTTTGTATTATGTCTTGTGTAATTGTTTTTATTTTCTTTATTGTTGTCCAATCATGTTTTAATATTTATCAATAAAAGTTTATACTGTATACAATTTTCTGTGAATACTTAATTTTGGTTGATGCTTTGCATTTTGCTATTCATGGTGCAACTTACAGTAACTGATTCTTATTTATGGGATTTCTTTTCTATATAGGTTTTTGCTCTTTAAGACATTGCCTACGTGGTCTCCAGATTGATCTTTATATCCAAGACTAAAGTAGGACTCATCATAGAAGAGGACAGACCTCGAATTCAGCCTCCAATTCTGTACTGCCCTGCACCATGGTGGGTTTTGAGAGCGGGGGCATGAGGTCAGTAGACCCCTGTAGCTGGATGTCTCACTCATAACCCAGTGTCATGCAAATACTTTTTGATGGTTTGTGTGGTCTCAGTAAGTGACATCAAAATTTCACTTGCAGTACTGAATACATCAGCACTCGCTGTTCTTCCAATCTGCCGAGACCACGTGGACAATGTCATGAAGAGGTCTTCAAGATGGAACGTCACACCAATTCTACTCCTGGGATTATAGTGGGGTCGCAAAATGTACAATAGGTGGATCCCTCCAGTCTTCATTCCACGTTCACTAATAACTCGATGTTATGTTGATTTGGCCGTGGAACCAGGGACACGGCCATTTCTCCAGAGTGTTCCACCAGACGTTTTTCAGCAGAACGCTATGCCGTCAGTAGCTTGTGCTACTGTAAGCAGCCTGTGACTTCTATAAGTGCTACTATGGCTCCAGCATCTCCGGATTTGTCTCCCATCGATCACATCTGGGACATCATTGATCGGCAATTGAACAGGGAGCTGCCAGCAGAGGATCCTGATGATTTGTCCGAGTGCATTCAGCCCAGCAGAACATTCCTCAGACAACCATGAGTGATAGCAGTTGAGGTTGTAAGTGCCAGGATTTTTGTGTGTGGCGCTCACAGTCCATACTGAATAAATTAAGATGTTTTGAAAATTCAGCCTCTATTTTTTCACCATTAACATGTCTATCGTACATGTGATTTTCATAATTCTACTTTTCCTTATTGGTGTTGGAATTTCAAATTGAGGAATATATATGAACAGTATATATATATATTCTTAAAGGTGTTTTCCTAAATAGAACATCACCTATCCAAAGAGAAAGAGGAAATGCATGATTCTTGGGGGAGCAAGTCACCCATCAGTCCAACTTGTGGCCTATAGCTTAATCTATCTATTATCTATCTATCTATCACAGCAATTTAACTATCCATCTATTGGAACAGTCCTCTGCAGAAAATGAACATAGATGTAGGTCACATGCTTTTATTTATTAGTGATTGCCGCTGAACTGAAGCTAATTAAACAGTATGCTTTCAGTCCAGCTAATGGAGGACAAAGATAGAGCCCAATTTATCCTAAAATGCCTGCAGAGAAGCTTCCACGTGGCTGGAGACCAATGCTCAACGTCTTTCCCAGAGTAAGGGCATACAGCAAGGAAGAAGAATAACTTTTAATGTAAAAATATATATTTTTTGTATGTATTTAGGTATTGTCAGTATGTTTGTGCACTGCTTCTACCGTCCATTAGGGACCCATGTGCTCTCAGAATGTTGCATTGTAAGACATTTTTATTGTGCAGAGTATGACTGGATATTAGATGTTCTAGAAAAAAACAATAACAGTGTTTCCAAATACTGAAACTTAGATAAAAGTGTTTTTCACTTTAGGAATCATGGTTCCGAAAAGCTCTGATACTTGTGAAATAACAGAGTCTTCAATGGTCCTGGTTAACAAATACATAAATTTTGGCCTTTGCAACGTGCCTATACAATCCAGATAGCTGGATTTTTGCTGAGCCAAATGCAAGTCTAAATGGGAGAGGAATTGTCAGGCACATTGAAAATCAGATATTAAGTATTGTGATGTCCTGTTTTTTACCTTCATGTGAATCAGCAAATGAGCCATTCTTTACTTACTAGCCTCATAAGCTTTGCAGCACCTTCTGCTGATGCTAGCATAATATTAGGACATTAGAATTTTCGATTAAAAGTATAAGCTACAACAATGAAGCAAATGCAGTCCCCATGATTGTCACTAAAACTATCACTACAGCCAATACTGGGGTATACACTGACCCCATGGCTGTCCCTAAAATTATCATGTAGAACAGTGAATAGCTCATACATTGCACAATAAATTTGCCAGATGATCACATTGTATGACATAACTCTTATGTGTAAGGATGTTTAAAAATGTTTATGTGAAAAAATTGCAATCGCTGCAAAATAAAATTTTGCAGATTATTAATCTGTAGTCATTAAAATCTCACCTTGCTGTCTTCAAATGGGAACATATTTCTAATCGGAGTCTAAATATGTGTCATAAACCTGTCTCTTTTACAAATCTCTACAGCTCTAGCAAACAGCAAATGATCACAATGTTGCTCACGAGCAGGTATCAGTGATCCTATTTGCAATTAATCTGACTCTAGACAATGTTTTGTAGAATTATTTAGATCTATGCTCGTTCAGCCATATACTTACGTAGTAGAGAGGTATATCTTGGTAGTTAGCTGAGTGAGGCATGGTATAAGTCATGCTTTTGCCATCATGCATTGCTGGGAGGTTTCCAGAGTGCAGCATGCCAAGGCTTATGGTGTTGTGCTTATATGCAGCATTCTGAATGAAGGAGACAATGGGGCGACAGGGTATGAACACACATGCTGCACTCCAAACTGCACAAACAAGGCTAAAAAAGTTAACAGAGGTGAAGCACATTCTGGGTTAGACATTAGCAAACAAGGATCATAACACACTGATACATTACAATAAGACTGATACACTTACAGAACTGACATAGAGAGATCCATTCTGTTTAACTGCCTGGAAAACCACAATGCAGGATTTAGTGTTTTCTAGTGAAAACTCAAACTCACAATACGGAAAAACAGTCCAGTTATAAGAATTATGTGTAGAAAATAAGCGAATCCCAAACTCTAGTAGTGATTCATTCTCTACTGTCCCATTAAACAGTTTTTAGAAAACAATCTTGTACATAGGAGGCAGTATTACAGTAGGTATAGTCTTGTACATAGGGGCAGTATTATAGTAGTTATATTCTTGTACATAGGGGCAGTATTATAGTAGTTATATTCTTGTACATAGGGGCAGTATTATAGTAGTTATATTCTTGTACATAGGGGCAGTATTATAGTAGTTATATTCTTGTACATAGGGGCAGTATTATAGTAGTTATATTCTTGTACATAGGGGCAGTATTATAGTAGTTATATTCTTGTACATAGGGGCAGTATTATAGTAGTTATATTCTTGTACATAGGGGCAGTATTATAGTAGTTATATTCTTGTACATAGGGGCAGTATTATAGTAGTTATATTCTTGTACATAGGAGCAATATTATAGTAGTTATATTCTTGTACATAGAGGCAGTATTATAGTAGTTATATTCTTGTACATAGGAGCAGTATTATAGTAGTTATATTCTTGTACATAGAGGCAGTATTATAGTAGTTATATTCTTGTACATAGGGGCAGTATTATAGTAGTTATATTCTTGTACATAGGAGCAGTATTATAGTAGTTATATTCTTGTACATAGGGGCAGTATTATAGTAGTTATATTCTGGTACATATGAGCAGTATTATAGTAGTTATATTCTTGTACATAGAGGCAGTATTATAGTAGTTATATTCTTGTACATGGGGCAGTATTATAGCAGTTATATTCTTGTACATAGAGGCAGTATTATAGTAGTTATATTCTGGTACATAGGAGACAGTATTATAGTAGTTATATTCTTGTACATGGGGCAGTATTATAGCAGTTATATTCTTGTACATAGAGGCAGTATTATAGTAGTTATATTCTTGTACATAGGAGCAGTATTATAGTAGTTATATTCTTGTACATAGGGGCAGTATTATAGTAGTTATATTCTTGTACATAGGGGCAGTATTATAGTAGTTATATTCTTGTACATAGGAGCAATATTATAGTAGTTATATTCTTGTACATAGGAGCAGTATTATAGTAGTTATATTCGTGTACATAGAGGCAGTATTATAGTAGTTATATTCTTGTACATAGGGGCAGTATTATAGTAGTTATATTCTTGTACATAGGAGCAGTATTATAGTAGTTATATTCTTGTACATAGGGGCAGTATTATAGTAGTTATATTCTGGTACATAGGAGCAGTATTATAGTAGATATATTCTTGTACATAGAGGCAGTATTATAGTAGTTATATTCTTGTACATGGGGCAGTATTATAGCAGTTATATTCTTGTACATAGAGGCAGTATTATAGTAGTTATATTCTGGTACATAGGAGACAGTATTATAGTAGTTATATTCTTGTACATGGGGCAGTATTATAGCAGTTATATTCTTGTACATAGAGGCAGTATTATAGTAGTTATATTCTTGTACATAGGAGCAGTATTATAGTAGTTATATTCTTGTACATAGAGGCAGTATTATAGTAGTTATATTCTTGTACATAGGGGCAGTATTATAGTAGTTATATTCTTGTACATAGAGGCAGTATTATAGTAGTTATATTCTTGTACATAGGGGCAGTATTATAGTAGTTATATTCTGGTACATAGGAGCAGTATTATAGTAGTTATATTCTTGTACATAGAGGCAGTATTATAGTAGTTATATTCTTGTACATGGGGCAGTATTATAGCAGTTATATTCTTGTACATAGAGGCAGTATTATAGTAGTTATATTCTGGTACATAGGAGACAGTATTATAGTAGTTATATTCTTGTACATGGGGCAGTATTATAGCAGTTATATTCTTGTACATAGAGGCAGTATTATAGTAGTTATATTCTTGTACATAGGAGCAGTATTATAGTAGTTATATTCTTGTACATAGAGGCAGTATTATAGTAGTTATATTCTTGTACATAGGGGCAGTATTATAGTAGTTATATTCTTGTACATAGGAGCAGTATTATAGTAGTTATATTCTTGTACATAGGGGCAGTATTATAGTAGTTATATTCTGGTACATAGGAGCAGTATTATAGTAGATATATTCTTGTACATAGAGGCAGTATTATAGTAGTTATATTCTTGTACATGGGGCAGTATTATAGCAGTTATATTCTTGTACATAGAGGCAGTATTATAGTAGTTATATTCTGGTACATAGGAGACAGTATTATAGTAGTTATATTCTTGTACATGGGGCAGTATTATAGCAGTTATATTCTTGTACATAGAGGCAGTATTATAGTAGTTATATTCTTGTACATAGGAGCAGTATTATAGTAGTTATATTCTTGTACATAGAGGCAGTATTATAGTAGTTATATTCTTGTACATAGGGGCAGTATTATAGTAGTTATATTCTTGTACATAGGAGCAGTATTATAGTAGTTATATTCTTGTACATAGGGGCAGTATTATAGTAGTTATATTCTGGTACATAGGAGCAGTATTATAGTAGATATATTCTTGTACATAGAGGCAGTATTATAGTAGTTATATTCTTGTACATGGGGCAGTATTATAGCAGTTATATTCTTGTACATAGAGGCAGTATTATAGTAGTTATATTCTGGTACATAGGAGACAGTATTATAGTAGTTATATTCTTGTACATGGGGCAGTATTATAGCAGTTATATTCTTGTACATAGAGGCAGTATTATAGTAGTTATATTCTTGTACATAGGAGCAGTATTATAGTAGTTATATTCTTGTACATAGAGGCAGTATTATAGTAGTTATATTCTTGTACATAGGGGCAGTATTATAGTAGTTATATTCTTGTACATAGGAGCAGTATTATAGTAGTTATATTCTTGTACATAGGGGCAGTATTATAGTAGTTATATTCTGGTACATAGGAGCAGTATTATAGTAGATATATTCTTGTACATAGAGGCAGTATTATAGTAGTTATATTCTTGTACATGGGGCAGTATTATAGCAGTTATATTCTTGTACATAGAGGCAGTATTATAGTAGTTATATTCTGGTACATAGGAGACAGTATTATAGTAGTTATATTCTTGTACATGGGGCAGTATTATAGCAGTTATATTCTTGTACATAGAGGCAGTATTATAGTAGTTATATTCTTGTACATAGGAGCAGTATTATAGTAGTTATATTCTTGTACATAGAGGCAGTATTATAGTAGTTATATTCTTGTACATAGGGGCAGTATTATAGTAGTTATATTCTTGTACATAGGAGCAGTATTATAGTAGTTATATTCTTGTACATAGGGGCAGTATTATAGTAGTTATATTCTGGTACATAGGAGCAGTATTATAGTAGTTATATTCTTGTACATAGAGGCAGTATTATAGTAGTTATATTCTTGTACATGGGGCAGTATTATAGCAGTTATATTCTTGTACATAGAGGCAGTATTATAGTAGTTATATTCTGGTACATAGGAGACAGTATTATAGTAGTTATATTCTTGTACATGGGGCAGTATTATAGCAGTTATATTCTTGTACATAGAGGCAGTATTATAGTAGTTATATTCTGGTACATAGGAGCAGTATTATAGTAGTTATCTTCTTGTACATAGGGGCAGTAGTATAGTAGTTATATTCTGTCCACTATTTCATCCTTCTTCTCCGCTAGATTTCTGAAACTTAACATGGACAAAACAGAATTCATCATCTTTCCCCCATCTCACGCGACCCCCCCCAACGAACCTATCCATTACAGTAAATGGCTGCCCACTCTCCCCAGTCCCACAAGCTCGCTGCCTCGGGGTAATCCTTGACGCTGATCTCTCCTTCAAACCACATATCCAAGCCCTTTCCACTTCCTGCCGCTTTCAACTCAAAAATATTTCACGAATCCGTTCATTCCTCAACCATGAATCTGCAAAAACCCTAGTCCATGCCCTCATCATCTCTCGCCTTGACTACTGCAACCTCCTGCTCTGTGGCCTCCCCTCTAACACTCTCGCACCCCTCCAATCTATTCTAAACTCTGCTGCCCGACTAATCCACCTGTCCCCCCGCTATTCCCAGGCCTCTCCCCTCTGTCAATCTCTTCACTGGCTCCCCATTGCCCAGAGACTCCACTACAAAACCCTAACCATGACGTACAAAGCCATCCACAACCTGTCTCCTCCATACATCTGTGACCTCGTCTCCCGGTACTTACCTACACGCAACCTCTGATCCTCACAGGATCTCCTTCTCTACTCCCCTCTTATCTCCTCTTCTCACAATCGCATACAAGATTTCTCTCGCGTATCACCCCTACTCTGGAACCCTCTACCACAACATATCTGACTCTCGCCTACCATCGAAACCTTCAAAAAGAACCTGAAGACCCACCTCTTCAGACAAGCCTACAACCTGCAGTAACCACCGATCGACCAAACCGCTGCATGACCAGCTCTACCCTCGCCTACTGTATCCTCACCCATCCCTTGTAGATTGTGAGCCTTCGCGGGCAGGATCCTCTCTCCTCCTGTACCAGTTATGACTTGTATTGTTTAAGATTATTGTACTTGTTTTTATTATGTATACCCCTCCTCACATGTAAAACGCCATGGAATAAATGGCGCTATAACAATAAATAATAATAATAATAGTACATAGGAGCAGTATTATAGTAGTTATATTCTTGTATATAGGGGCAGTATTATAGTAGTTATATTCTTGTACATAGGAGCAGTATTATAGTAGTTATATTCTTGTACATAGGGCCCGTATTATAGTAGTTATATTCTTGTATATAGGGGCAGTATTATAGTAGTTATATTCTTGTACATAGGAGCAGTATTATAGTAGTTATATTCTTGTACATAGGGCCCGTATTATAGTAGTTATATTCTTGTATATAGGGGCAGTATTATAGTAGTTATATTCTTGTACATAGGAGCAGTATTATAGTAGTTATATTCTTGTACATAGGAGCAGTATTATAGTAGTTATATTCTTGTACATAGGGCCCGTATTATAGTAGTTATATTCTTGTATATAGGGGCAGTATTATAGTAGTTATATTCTTGTACATAGGAGCAGTATTATAGTAGTTATATTCTTGTACATAGGAGCAGTATTATAGTAGTTATATTCTTGTACATAGGAGCAGTATTATAGTAGTTATATTCTTGTACATAGGGGCAGTATTATAGTAGTTATATTCTTGTACATAGGAGCAGTATTATAGTAGTTATATTCTTGTACATATGGGCAGTATTATAGTAGTTATATTCTTGTACATAGGAGCAGTATTATAGTAGTTATATTCTTGTACATAGGAGCAGTATTATAGTAGTTATATTCTTGTACATAGGGGCAGTATTATAGTAGTTATATTCTTGTACATAGGGGCAGTATTATAGTAGTTATATTCTTGTATATAGGAGCAGTATTATAGTAGTTATATTCTTGTATACAGGGGATTTACTATAGTACGATAGTTATAATGTTATACTTATAAACATCCACTAATATTATTATTATTATTATTTATTTATATAGCACCATTGATTCCATGGTGCTGTACATGAGAAGGGGTTACATACAAGTTACAAATATCACATACAGTAAACAAACTAACAATGACGGACTGATACAGAGGGGCGAGGACCCTGCCCTTGTGGGATTACATTCTACATTACTAATATATGAAACCTAGGTCTCTTGTGTGTTATTATAATGACTAGTACAAGCAGCCTAATGATAAAAGCATATACGACATACGGTAAATAATTTGTACGGCCTCTTACTCTCCTTATCCTGTAAGTCTTTCTCATATGTCATTGTCTGCTTGCAGTTTACTGTTATAGTCAGTTTTAAAATAAATCATTTTCAGATTCAGTACACACGTGTGACATTAGTAATGATACGGTCAATATTGTGACGTTTTAGCAAAGCTTTTCTCATTGTAGCTTGTTTGCAGTATTTATATTTGCTGAGTAGATGCTTCCAAGTTTCTTCCGTGTAACTTCCATTGTCTTTAGGGGAGTGTGACCACTAATATAAAACCGCTTTGCATGAAGTCTTGGGGTGGGCTTCCTGTAATTGGGCTTATGACATCTTTCTGGTACAATATGGCACTACAGTGTCAACCCCAAGAAGACAGAGAGTGCAGAATTCATTGGTCATTTTAACTATTAACTGGCTGGAGCAACCTTACCAGGAAAACCTGCAGTAATGAGTTGACAAACTGACCGACTTATCTGTTCATCAAAAGTCCCATTAACAAATTGGCGGACACTTTATCCACGCTATATGCAATTACCCCTTTTTCCTTAATGTCACTTACGCAAAGTCATCCTGGGAAATAAACTATGTATTCTCAATAACAGAAACAGTGTCATTGATTGAACCACATACTGTATGTAAGGTGTTATGATATATTATTAAAAACCATTATCAGACGATTGATGGGAGTTGTAGTTTGGCAACTTTTGGAAATTCACAGGTTTAAGACCACAAAGGTGAGGGCATCTGACTAAGTGGTTGACATGACTGTCCGTCAGCCATGGAAGACAAGGAGTAATTTCCCACTACGGCATCCTGTCCCTGGTGTTCATATGTTCTCTTCCCTAATCCAACCAAAAAAACATGATGGCCACTATTTGCTGCCTATAGGTTATAATTCCAGGATTAACAGTATAATATATCATCGACCTTGTGATATAACGGACGCATTTCAAAAGTGTAAAAATAGTGCAACACTAATAAAAGAGACAAAAAAAAAAATCTCCAAGAAAAACTTTTTCGAAAAAGTTTCCTGAAGTTTGGCCAATCTTAATGTTTCCCTTGTATATAAAATAACTACTGACTACATAGTTACTTGACTGCCATTTATCACCATAACATAGGGTTATTCAATGGCATTTAGGAGTTTCAGACACCATCCAACTTTAGGAAAACAAAAAAAATGCACAAAGTGAGTCTGGAGCTCCCCTGGAAAGACCAATTACATGAGTCTATTGCCATTGGATTTCTAGTCGATTCCACCAAAATAATCAATAACTTAAGCTTGAATGTTATTAAAGAATAATTACTGAAACGGTTGGTTCCCAAATTGCAAAATTTTCACCTATCCATAAGATTGGTTTTAGTGTAGTGATCGCGAGGGTCTGACCATTATGGACCCATTAAACCCAAGAACATTAGAATGGAGCAGTGCCAGCATGAGCACCACCACTCTATTCATTGTTTATAGGGCTGCCATAGACAATAGTAGAGACAGCAGAGCGGGGAACCAGCAGTTGGACCCTCAGCAACCAGAACGATGTGAATAACGATTTAAAGGGATCATTCATAAATAACATTGAATGCCTATCCATAATCCAGATGATAAATGTCTGATTTCTGGGGTTCTGGCTATTCAAAATTACATAATTACATTTGTCTTGAGAATGGGGGTCCTAAAGTCCTTTATGTGAATGAAGCATTAGTGAGAATGTGCAACCACCACTCCTATAGTAGTTAATGAACCAGTGGTCGCACATGCTCACTAATGCATTATTCCCCTTGAGGATTTTGTGACCCCTGTTTGTATACGACAACACTTTGTTGGCTTTTACAAGTTAAGAAATATCTTGATAACGAACAGGCAAAAATATGAATAAGTTCCATTAATTAGACATACCCTGTCCAGTCTTCTAGCTTCTATGTGTCTGAGCAGTTGCTGCCTCCAGTCTGGCGGCATTTTATTACAGCTATCGTCTACTTTTCCCTGATTCTGTCTGCTCTTCATGTCGCTGTCGGAGGTCTTGTCGCCATAGTTAACCAAGTTGTAATCAGATGGTATTTTTTCAAGCAACGCTGCCATGGTTGGCCTAGCAGAAACCGGACGGGTCTGAGCAGTCCCATAGGTCTCAGTGCTGTAGCTTCTTGCAGACAATGGCCGTCTTTGCGTGAGAGTTTTGACTTGATAGCTGCTTCCTTGAGACTTCATGTCTGGATAGGAGCTGTGATCGTCTTCATAACGACCATTTCTTTTTAGAAACTGAGATTCGGCCACTGACATGCTGCTTTGTCGTTCAATAGCCCCAAGGAATGGAGGCCTGCCATACCGGTCAGTCTGTGGAAGTTCATGTGGCTCGCTCACCCTTCTATACATTTGCATCTCTGTGGCACTTGCCAAAGAGTCTGCCCTTTTCAAGAATCCTGGCCTTGATCCTTGATTTGTAAACTGAGGAGGAATTGAGTCTTCATTGACTGAAGGTTGAGAGAAGGAAAACATCTGTTCCATGGGTGGGTATCCTCTGTAGGCTCTGGGGCTGATCAGATCTTTTGCCATGCTCTTTGCTTGCTGAGAGGAGTAGTCAGGGTTGTATGAAAATGGAGGAGGTACTCTCTTCTCTGGTTTTACTTCGACTGCACCCGTTGGGTTAAAACTTTGGTCAAACTGGTAGACTTTCTTGGTGGTGGGCTTCTGTTGCTGCCCTCTGCTGGTTCCGTAGCCCAACATCTCATCATCGAGCATTGGCACTGACTGACTGCGAGACATACTTTGCTCTTGCAACATACCCAAGTCTGGTCTGGCATGGCTTCCGTGCATGATGTTTCTTGGATCATAGTTTTGTAAGGGGATGTTGTACACTTTGAATGCCCCGATATCTATTTCATCTATACTCTGAGACTTTTTGAACCTGCCAGTCTTCAAGTCCTTCATTAACGGCGAGAGTCTTTCGGTACTTTTGCTCACTGAGATGTTATTTTTGGCAGACTCGGGACGGCAATGGCTATGTGGAAATACATTTCCCATGTTCCGGTTAGAGCTGGTGTCATGAAACTCCCACGATGGGCCTGAAGAGAATGTGCTTGGATTTTCTAATGGCTGTGGCTTATGTTCTTTCCGTTCCGGCAATGGACTATTGACGGGCGTGGTTTCAAGTTTTGAAGGAAATGCTGTCCTGTCTTCAAATGGACTGGGAGTCCGAGTCCAATTTTGCCAAGGATTGCTTGGTGAAACATCTCCTTCTTGAGAGTTTCTCTGTAATGGCTGCTCCAACTCCAGTGGTATTCCAATAATTCGGTCTTGCCTGATTAATGGCCGCCTTCCATGTGAGGATGTGCTTCTTGATTTTGAAGACAGCATTGGGTTACCTCCTGCATTCTCCGCTGCATTTTCTTCGGCCACGAATCCGGTGTTGTCATAGTGCGAACTGTTGTTCCAGTTTTCGGTGAATGAGTCATTGAGGTTCTGGCGGTCATTGCGCTGCTGAATATTTCCTATAGGAGCTGTCTCCCGCTGGCTCAGCAATGGCTTTGTTTCAAGGGGTTGTGGAAAGGACTGAGTCAGTCTGCAAAAACACAGAAAAAAAAAAATCAGTTCCCATTGTGTATTATTGTAACCAGACAGTCAGACCGAACTTGCACCATCTTGACCACAGAAAATGCTGTCTTTTGGTTTTTTTCTTTTCAAAAAACAGCACCACTCTTGTCTTTATGGCCTTATCTGATATTGCAGCTTAATCTTCCTCCTGCTCTGCCCAATCTATTTAAAGGATTGCTACAGCGTCACTCACCTCTCCTGCAGCTGAGCAGCACTAATGCCATCCCATTAACCGCTGATGGCCAGGATATTGTGCCCCTGTCCTATTTATTAATACAGGATGCATGCTTATCATCGATCTTTGCTAATCAGAAGAGGTGCTGTGGATGCCGGCAGGTCGGAGCAGGTTTGCAGACCTGTGATACAGTGGCCACTCGCTACTGATATCCTGTGAATAATTTTGCTTAAGTTTAGCATGGGCAGCCGGTATCATACTCCTGGCCTCTTCATTAGACTAGGAAGCCTGCACCATATCTAATCATACCTGATGAGAAATCTGATCTGTGCTTACCTCCCAATCTGGAAGTGAGAGGCCCTGGAGCAACCAAGGTGTGGGTGAGAGGTGTTTATCGTGAACTGACATAAATTTAAGAAACTTGCATGGTGCAGGCTACACAGCTGAGCCCTAGTCATCCACAGCAGGTTATCCATTCTGGCGAACAAGATCAGAGATAATTCCAGTCCCAGCTGTTTCTTGCTTCATGCAATAAGAAGAGCAAATGGTGCAAAAATGACAGGCCTCATCAATACCGCTCACCTCCTGATGCAGAAGTGAGAGGCACTGGTGGAACCCTTTACATTTAGTGTGGGAGGTCATTTGCTTGAGCTGCCATCCATTTATAGCACTTGCATGGAATCAGAGTAGGAGCTGAGCCCCTACCATCCACAGCTGATTGTCCACTCCTGTCGGTCCAGGATCAGAGCTGGTTGCAATCCCAGCTGTTACAGCAGGGTCGCCTGATCTAACAGCCAGGATCAGAGCTACTTCCAATCCCAGCTGTTACAGCAGGGTCACATGATCTAAGAGCCAGGATTAGAGTTACTTCCAATCCCAGTGGTTTAGAGTAGGGTCACATGCTATAACAGCAAAGATCAGCGCTACTTCCAATCCCAGCTGTTACAGCATTGTCGCCTGATCTAACAGCCAGGATCAGAGCTGCTTGCAATCCCATCTGTTAGAGTAAGGTCACCTGACCTAACAGCCAGGATCAGAGCGGCTTGCAATCCCATCTGTTAGAGTAGGGTCACCTGACCTAACAGCCAGGATCAGAGCTGCTTGCAAACCCATCTGTTAGAGTAAGGTCACCTGACCTACCAGCCAGGATCAGAGCTGCTTGCAATCCCATGTGTTAGAGTAAGGTTACCTGACCTAACAGCCAGGATCAGAGCTGCTTGCTATCCCATCTGTTCGAGTAGGGTCACCTGACCTAACAGCCAGGATCAGAGCTGCTTGCAATCCCATCCATTAGAGCAGGGTCACCTGCTATAACATCAGGGTCAGAGCTGGTTCCAATCCCAAAGTTATATGTATAACAAAATTATGCTTTTGAAATATAGAATCTGTTCTGCAAAAATACAAGCCCTCATGAAGATATATCAACATAAAAAAGGAGTATTTTGAGAGTGGAGATGAAAAGTGAAAAAGCGATGTCTCCCAGGCTTCGTCCTTAAGGGATTAATGACAATTCTGGATCCATTCCATCACTGCCCATTGGTATATACCCGCTCTGGGCTGTGATTGTGCTCACATCAGTAGGTAAAGCTGAGAATTTGACAGACCTGTTACCCCACAGTGAGCTATTTACAGCCTCCTTAGCGGTAATCTGCACTTTCACACGCGCATTAGATGATCCGGAAGAAGCTTGGGAAGGTGAGTAGTCGGAATAGGTCCCTGATGACACACTGTTATGATGGTGCTTATCCATCTCCGACTCATCTGTGGACTCTGTAGATACAAAAATGAGGTGTAGTGAAGCAGCGTCAGACAGTTTTTGGGAATCTATCATTGTGAAATGCCATTAAAAGCCTCCTCTACAGTCGATATATATGTCGTGAGACACCACTGGGAAAACTGGGGACAAGCACCAATAAGTGGATGTCACCATTTCTGAAATGTGTCATAAATGTAAACCTGGCCATGCACATAAAATGATTGTAAGTCTGGGTTCAAACCTCGTCTTGTTCCTCGTTTATGACCTAGGTGGTGGTTTCTGTCTGAATATATGATACGAACAATGTGGTATAATGGTACTCAGAAATCCCCTAACAGAGTAGAAGTCAATGGCTTTATTGTGGGCTTTAATCTGGCTGCTTAAAAAATGGAAAGGAAGTTGTGAACGGGAACCAAGACGTAATGTGTACCGGCCTAACACTATTTTGTCCAATGGTTATTTTTCCTGACTCCATAAAACTGCAAGCTGAACTCAAAATATGTAGCCATGTTTATTTTAATGGGGTCAAGCAAATGACCCCCCAGCAGCTTATCTGTGAAAGTAAAGTATTGGACAAGCCTTAATCCAACCTGCCCCATCCTTCGTAGTTTATGATTGCTGAAGTCATGTGAGTGTGGGGTTGCTACCATAAGTATTAGACAGTTGGCCAACCCTGCTGAAAAACAATTCACCAAAATGTGTCGCACACACTTGGGCACCAATAGTCAAGTTTCCTAAATTTAAGGGTCCATTAAACAAATTGACTGTACATGGATTTTGACCAAACTAATGAGTACCTCTGAATTAGACATCAGCGATGTACCCAGTGGCATGGCAAGATGCTTGTAGGCCTCAGTGCAAACTCTTCAATGGGACTCCTGACTAAAATGGGTTATTAGTACTATTGGTTTTCTCATATGGTCCCAAGGGACTTTCTTGGCCCATTAGACTCCAGGGGTGACTGCAAGCCCTGCACCCACTATAATTATGCCCCTGGATGTATCCTAAATAAAGTCATATCATAAATCTACCTTTCTTATCTTTTCCCAGTAGCACCAGTTTTGGTGGATACAGTGGGGTCTCGATCAATGATGGACGCAGTTCAGCCATGCGCATGTCAGTCGGACGATGTACGAAGGGCTCCTGAAAAGCAAAAATAGCTCATGAAAGGGCAAAGTGCTCTATGTGGGGCAACCACCTGACAATAAGACCAAGTAACAATTGGCAGAAGCTATAAAGAATTTTTCTTACTGAATAAGGAATAGATTGCCCTCTTGTAAAAAAAAAAACCTGTTAAGCCATAACAATTAAAAGTGATGAGTTCAGGCGTTTTAATCTCCAATTCATACTTAGTCTGCATTCACACGTTGTGGCCGCAGGGTACGTTTTTGTAGGTAGAGTCACAACATCTTTTTCCATGTTTTATAAAAACAAGTCTCAATGTAGCCATATAGTCTGGACCATTACTCGGGTGAAGGGTGGTACCTCTGATCTTTCTGAATGCTCTTCCTTCTCCTTTCTCTTTGGAACTTCTAGGGAATAACTTCGGATATTCCCAGCGTCAGATATCTGGGTCTTTTGAAATTCTTTATGTTCCCGATTTGAAACCTAAAAATATAGTCAAACAATTAAAAATTAAATTTGCACTTTATTGCCAAGTATAGTCAACATTAACGTTTGTCAAAAAGATGACATCATGTAAAATCCTTATAGAAAACTGGAAACTTGGTGGCTCGTTGGCTTGGCCACATTGGCACACTATCTTCAGGGCCTATCACCGGATTCATACGTGCATTTGTGCACCACGTGGCTCAGGCATTTAATACAGAAGATATTTTTTAATCACCTCAGACTTCATGTCTTTTGTCGACATTGGCCACTTATGTTCATATTTTTCCTTGAGATTCTGCTCTGCCGTTGGTGTAGGGATGGAGTTTTCCAGAGAAGAGCTGTGACTTCCTTTCCCGACCATGTTCTGAACAGACTTCACCATACTTTTTAGATCTTCTGGGTACGGCGTTGGGTATCTCTTCAGATTGATTTCAACCTGGATTTAGAAATGAAGGGTAACAAAAAATTGGAAAAAATGGTATCACAATTTTTCAAAGTTAGAAGTATAATGTCAACTACTACATTCCATCAGATGCAAGCCAATGTCTACTGGTGCCAACAGTAAATCATTGCTGCAGTTTTATCCATTTCCTGCTTAGGTGAATCATGAGCCTCAAAACGAGAAGAAAAGAATTTCCAGCCTTCCTTCTGAGAATAGACTTTTCTGATGGGTTAAGCTGGAGGTAAGTGAATAATAGGGGCTTACAAGGGTCCGTTAAGGTTTTGCAATTACCAATGGAAAGTCCACATTTCATTTCCAACATGTTGCAGCTTAGTCTAATGTATATTTTTGCATACTGCAATAATAAAATAAGCGTATAGATACGACTGACACTGTTTCCAGAAAACAAAACGAAAGTGGAACCTTTTTTTTACAACCCCAGACAAGTCCCTTAATCATCATTACAAAAATTGATATTGCCCAAGTCATTATTAAAAGTCTTACAAGTGCTGAATCTTAGCTCCTTTACACTGCAGCAATTTATCTTTTTTGCATTTTTCTTCCTTCCTCAAGCCATAACTTGCTCTAATTTAATGTGGGGGCGTGTTTTTCTTTCTCCAGTGTTTTGCTGTCTCCTTATCATTGGATAACATCATACAGAGTGAAGAAGTACACTCCCCCCCAGTAAAAACTCTGAGAACGCCCACTGGAACTTTAACAAAAGTCAACTAATTGGATGCCGAATATTTTGATTGTTAATATCTCTACAACAGAGAGGGGAAAATAAAACCAAAAAAAATTCTATTAATCTCTGCAGCTTCTATTTCATCACGTGTCCATGAAAAATTTAGTGAAAGGTCCTCTTTAAAAACTAAATAACAATAATAAAAAAGTATAAGTTTGTAATGTCACCAGTTAATTTTTACAGCACAATTAATATCGTATTTTGGAAACCTAAAAATCAATGATTGATCTGTAGGTTTATTTTTCCATCATGAGCCCCAACTGGAATTTTTGCCCATTTTTCAGTAAGTTATATGGTAAAGTAAATGGTAGCTACACCTCAACCTGCAAAACAAAACCCTCATACGTCTATGTAGACTGAAAAATATAAAAGTTATGATTAGAAATTATTGGTCGCTCATCAGTTGTAACACAGGATCGTTCATTCCATCAATGCAGACAACTGTTGGTCATTTCCATCAACTATGATCTAATGTGCCGGCTCAGACTTAGAACTTTTATAGCTGGTAAAAAGTAAATCTGTTTTGGATGTGCAAATTGATTCGTACCAACTCTATAAATGACCAATAGTAAACACGTAAAGAGTGTAGTAAAGGCTGATAAAGCTGAGCAGATAATCTATAAATTGCTGCACAGGTGACTCCTACACTTCGATCTTTATCTGAATCTGAGCTTTACTGTTGGTATTTAGCAAATGTCAAATCTGAATGGAGGATTTAATGCAGAAAGACTTTGTGTTGTGAGTAAATAATCATAATGAGCCATAAAGACATAATGCAAATAAATGACCACTGTGCAATGCTCAGAAGATCAACGCACCCTCCAGTCCGTACAGTGGCATGTAAAAGTGTGGGCACCACTGGTAAAATGGCCTAAAGTTAAAGGTGACACATTTCCTATGTATGTTGGGCAAATATATGTATATATATATATATATTCATCTTTTACATTTTAAAAATTACAAAAAGAAAAATGGTCCGATGCAAAAGTTTATGCACCCTTGGAGATTTGTGTGCTCATATAACTTTGACCAAGGTTTCATCGTTAGGAAAGACCAGGTGATGCAAATATCTCAGTTTTATAAAAACCCAGCATCCTTTAACCTTGTGGCAAAAAAACAGCAGCCATGGGTTCTTTTAAGCAGCTGCCTAGCACTCTGAAAATGAAAATGGTGGAGGTGACACAGCAGGAGAAGGCTATAAGACGATAGCAAAATGTTTTCAAGTTGCTCTTTACCCAGTTCGAAATGTAATTAAGAAATTCAGAAAGATTTAGCAGACTCTGGAGTTGTGGTACCTTGTTCTACTGTTCAGAGACACCTGCACAAATATGGCCTTCACGGAAGAGTCATCAGAAGAAAATCTCTCATGCGTCCTACTCCTCACTATAAAATTCAGCATCAGAAGTATGCAAAAGAAGACCTAAACAAGCCTGATGCATTTTGAAAACAAGTCCTGTGGACCGATGAAGTAAAATAGAAGTCTGGCCACAATGATCACAGTTATGTGTGGAACCAAAAAGGGCATTTCAGGAAAAGAGCATGTCACCAACCATTGAGCATGGGGGTGGATCAATCATGCTTTGGGGTTGTGTTGCAGCCAATGTCACGGGGAACATTTCACAGGGATAGGGATGAATGGATTCAATTAAATATCAACAAATTCTTGATGCAAACGTAAAACCATCTGTAAAAAAGCTGAAGGTGAAAAGAGGAAGAGGATGGCTTCTACAAATGGATAATGATCCTAAACACATGACAAAATCCTTAATAGGCAACCTCAAAAGGAGCAAGCTGAAGGTTTTACAATGGCCCTCACAGTCCCCTGATCTGAGCATCATTCAAAATCTGTGGCTAGAGCTTAGAATAGCAGAGGAGGCAAGATGACCCAGGAAAAACCCATTGTGGCATCACAACATAGGCATAAATTATAGCCGTGTATTCAATGACTGGTGGATATTTCTATCTTTGGCACACGGGCGGCTGGAAGATGCATCAAGCTGCTTAAGAGAAGTTGGCCTCTTAATGAATTTGGCGCCTATTTAGATGAGCCAACATGGCCGTTAAACAACTGCTGATCCTGATAGACTATGTATAAGCCGATGGATGGTCATTTAATAGCTGGCCAGAGATTGATCTGCTGCTGAGAATGATGATTCCATATTGGCACGAACGATCCAATCACCTGACGAACGAATAATTGCATATTATCAGCTTGTCTAAAGGAGACCAAACGCCAGCGCATAAAACGCCGGTCCTAATTAATTCCCCCATTATCTATTGATCGTGCAGGACTTCCTAATTGATCATTTCAGTTCTGTCAGGTGCAGCATCAGCAATGATAATCATTAAGGTCTTCGAAGTATGGCAGGTGTACATCGCTCATCACTCTGCCAGAATGTATTCCACATGAAGCATTGAAAAATAAGTCACAAAATCCTCTGATTAATTTAAGAAGAGACACAAGAGAAGTGTGTGCCGAGACAGATTGCCTGAGATACACTTGAGAAATTAAGAAATGTTAAGAGCGACGTGACATTGCATGTTGATATCTAAATGAGACTTTTTTTTTCATTTTTTTTTAGTAAAAATATAAAAGTATAATCAAACTTTAAAAAAAAAAGGATTTGAAAATTTGAAAACTTTTAATGAAAATATTCCAAAAAGTTTCAACAAAAGTTTGGTAAAGTCTCCAATATCATGGAATGTCGCCTGTCCAGAGGAGCTTACAATCTAGATGGAACGGGAGGAATGATATCAAGTTCAATATTTTCAGGGAAACAGCTCCTTGTTTTAGCAAGGGGGTTATGAATAAAGTGAATCAGTCAACCAGATATATTGGGGCCAACTCTGATCTAGAGTGAGCAGGCCGGCTTGTAGATGGCTATGTGACAATACGTATTAAAGGCAAGCTTAAAACTGAGACTGTAAGAAACAAATGGTCTGGGGCTGGGGCAGCGAGTACCAATGAATGGGCGCAGCACAGGAGAAGTTCTATAGAAAGAGTGGTTGGGTTGGCTGATAAGAGTGGAGATGACAGTGCAGCATTGTGGAGAGCTTTGTAAACTAATAGCAGAATTTGGAATATTATTCCGCAGGACACTCTTGGTTCTTCTGAGAAACCATGGGATCGAAAGGGTATCAGTCATATCAGTAATAGTGCGGTACAATGCCATATTCCAGCCCAGGAGCACCAAACAATGTCCATACTTCTCAATGTGTAAACAATGCTGTCTATACAATGTGTCACAAAAGGTGCCATATAGTGCTAACGTACTAATACCATACACCATGCATGTAATACTGTACCATCAAAACAATGCCAGAGCCAACTACAGAAATAACAGAAACATAGAGTGCTAAACTAATACCGCCACACCTATATAAATAACACCATGATGTGCTGAATTAATACTTTGATACATTCTATGGTTGTATTATTTATACAATGTATTATTAATACTATCATATGCCACCCAAATAATACTGTCATTAATTGTATAAGTAACACTGCTATACAGTGCTCACATAATACTATCCTGCAGTGTATAAATAATACAACCCTGTAATTTATAATTAATACTACCATACAATCCACAACAAAAACTATCACCTGGGCTATGAATGATACTGACATGAAGTGCTCACTTATTACCATTCACTACATTTACTGTTATACAGCATGCAGTTTAGAGTATATGCAAACTATATATAGGTGTACACATCCATATAAAGGGAACCTCATCGTGCATGTGTCACAGTTCCACCCCTCAGTGTGTCTGGGATGCAGTTACTGACAGCTCAGCCATCCAGTCTGGCATTTGGGCGTGCTGAGCTGTCGGTGTGTTGATTGACAGCTCGGCCATCCAACCTAAGACGGGGAGGTCCTGGCTGACTCCAGGTGTTCATTGTCCCATTTGATTGCCCAGCTACTTAACTGAGCCGTTTCTCCCATACCTTTGCCACAAGTACATTCAGCTACTGTTTGTTTTGTTTTTTTTCTGCGCCTTGCATTCTGTTTATTGACCTTTCGTTACCTGACCTTGGACCTTGTTCTGACAATCCATCTAACTAAGCCTTTCTCTCTTGCTTCTGTTTATGACTACCCTCCTGGCTTCCTGACCTCAGACTCCTTGACTATCCCATCTCACGGCTTGTCCTTGACAGGTGACTCAATGTCACAGCATGCATAAGCACACTCATTGCGTCATACACAAATCCACACATTCACTACATACAGGCATACACATGCAAAATGAGTGCACGCACACTTACTGCAGACTCACTACATACAGGCATGCAGACACGCAATCTCTGCACTCATGCAAGCACATAAAAGCTAACTCATTAAACAAAAGCATGTACATATACTGCACACTGACTAAATACAGGCATACGCACACTCACAAATGCACAATACCTGCAATACTTGTAGTATGTGCATTCACACAAGCAAGCACACACTACATACAGGCATACACACACAAAATCTCATGCACACACACTTACTGTATACTCACGACATACAGATATTAACACATACAAACACACAATGCAGGCACCATGCAATCACACAAATCCAGTGGGTTTCCTCCGGGAACTCCAGTTTCCTCCCACATTCCAAAGACATACTGATAGGGAATTTAGATTGTGAGCCCCATCAGGGACAGTGATGATAATATGTGCAAACTGTAAAGCGCTGCGGAATATGTTAGCGCTATATAAAAAATAAAGATTAAAAATAAAGATTATGCACACTCACGCATGTATACAATACACATAATGCTCAACACACAAGCATGCATGCATGCACACACACAGACAGACAATAAATGCACTCAGTTATGCACATATATTCACACTCATTACACGCAAGCATTCGCACACTACAATTAGGCATGCACATACGCACAATACTTGCACTCAGTTATGCATACTCATTACACATGAGCATGCACACTCACTCCATACAGGAATGCACACACACATACACAATACCTGCACTCACTTATGCACATATATTCGCACTCACTCCATACAGAAATACACACACACTGCACACACACAATACCTAAACTTATGACCGCACACATATGCACACAAATTACACACATACCGCATACTCACTACATACAGAAATACACACACACTGCACACACACAATATCTGAACTTATGACCGCACACATATGCACACAAATTACACACATACCGCATACTCACTATATACAGAAATACACACATACTGCACACACACACAATACCTGAACTTATGACCGCACACAAATTACACACATACCGCATACTCACTCCATACAGAAATACACACATACTGCACACACACAATATCTGAACTTATGACCGCACACATATGCACACAAATTACACACATACCGCATACTCACTATATACAGAAATACACACATACTGCACACACACACAATACCTGAACTTATGACCGCACACATATGCACACAAATTACACACATACCGCATACTCACTACATACAGAAATACACACATACTGCACACACACAATACCTGAACTTATGACCGCACACATATGCACACAAATTACACACATACCGCATACTCACTATATACAGAAATACAAACATACTGCACACACACACAATACCTGAACTTATGACCGCACACATATGCACACAAATTACACACATACCGCATACTCACTACATACAGAAATACACACATACTGCACACACACAATACCAGAACTTATGACCGCACACATATTACACACATACCCCATACTCACTCCATACAGAAATACACACACACTGCACACACACAATACCTGAACTTATGACCGCACACATATGCACACAAATTACACACATACCGCATACTCACTCCATACAGAAATACACACACACTGCACACACACAATACCTGAACTTATGACCGCACACATATGCACACAAATTACACACATACCGCATACTCACTATATACAGAAATACAAACATACTGCACACACACACAATACCTGAACTTATGACCGCACACATATGCACACAAATTACACACATACCGCATACTCACTATATACAGAAATACACACACACTGCACACACACAATACCAGAACTTATGACCGCACACATATGCACACATATTACACACATACCCCATACTCACTCCATACAGAAATACACACACACTGCACACACACAATACCAGAACTTATGACCGCACACATATGCACACATATTACACACATACCGCATACTCACTCCATACAGAAATACACACATACTGCACACACACACTACCTGAACTTATGACCGCACACAAATTACACACATACCGCATACTCACTACATACAGAAATACACACACACTGCACACACACAATACCAGAACTTATGACCGCACACATATGCACACATATTACACACATACCGCATACTCTCTACATACAGAAATACACACATACTGCCCACACAATACCTGAACTTATGACCGCACACATATGCACACAAATTACACACATACCGCATACTCACTCCATACAGAAATACACACACACACACAATACCTGAACTTATGACCGCACACAAATTACACACATACCGCATACTCACTACATACAGAAATACACACACACTGCACACACACAATACCAGAACTTATGACCGCACACATATGCACACATATTACACACATACCGCATACTCACTACATACAGAAATACACACACACACACAATACCTGAACTTATGACCGCACACAAATTACACACATACCGCATACTCACTCCATACAGAAATACACACACACACACAATACCTGAACTTATGACCGCACACAAATTACACACATACCGCATACTCACTCCATACAGAAATACACACACACACACACAATACCTGAACTTATGACTGCACACATATGCACACAAATTACACAGATACCGCATACTCACCCCATATAGAAATACACACACACTGCACACACACAATACCTGAACTTATGACCGCACACATATGCACACAAATTACACACATACCGCATACTCACTACATACAGAAATACACACACACAATACCTGAACTTATGACCGCACACATATGCACACAAATTACACAGATACCGCATACTCACCCCATACAGAAATACACACATACTGCACACACACAATACCTGAACTTATGACCGCACACATATGCACACAAATTACACACATACCGCATACTCACCCCATACAGAAATACACACACACTGCACACACACAATACCTGAACTTATGACCGCACACATATGCACACAAATTACACACATACCGCATACTCACTACATACAGAAATACACACATACTGTACACACACAATACCTGAACTTATGACCGCACACATATGCACACATATTACACACATACCACATACTCACTACATACAGAAATACACACATACTGCCCACACAATACCTGAACTTATGACCGCACACATATGCACACATATTACACACATACCGCATACTCACTCCATACAGGCATGCACACACAATCCCTGTACTCCTGCACCCACACACAATTGCACATTCCCTACATACATCCGTACTGTAGATAGAAACAACTTCTAAATGTAGTCTGTGGAAATGTTATTCCCGCTTTCTTGTTTCGCACACCATCAGACCTGGAATCTCCAGACTAGGAATCCAAGCACAGATTGATGCTGTTAGTTCAGTGCAATAGATATTTCCATATTGTGGCGTATTTCCATAGCTAGACGCATTATAATAGTGATGTATGACCCCGAGACTTTATACAGCGCGCATGCTTCTCTCTGCTTAGGAAATGGGCTAATCTGAGATTTTCTTGGTGGCATTGGTAACTTCTTACAGAGAGAACTGCATTAGTCATTAGTTGTATAGAATAAAAAGCAGGAGCCTCAGAAAATGTGTGCCCTATTTATAAATGAGGCACATGTCTGTTCACTGAAAGAGAAGATTGCTGGCAACGAGACATAAAAAGCTAAATATTGTGCGAGTTCGCGAGTTATGCCTATCTCAATGGGGTCCGATATGCCACACAACCGGTGGACATAAGTGGCGCAGTTTCTGGAAGAAAGCAGCCATGTTTTTCATGGCATCGTAAATAAAATACTAGTGCATTCATTCAGTGGCTGCTAATGTCGGCTTTAACCTTGAACTGACCTTGACTTTTCCCGGAGCTTCTTCTTCTTCTTTTTTGTCTTCAAACTCAAATGCCACAGTCATCCTTTGCTGTCGCTGTTCTTCCCAGAGCGTGGGGTTAAAACTGTCACTGTCAGACTGGAAATCTGCATTAGAAGCAAACATTGACTCTCTCACATGTGACTGACAGATAATGATTACTGCTGTCAAAAACAGATTGCTGTCTCCCAACCTTTGCGGGCCCAATTACGAGCGGAACACTAGATGGAAAAAAAAGAAACAGTTCCTACCATATGTTTACATCATTAGCCTCAGTCAGTTCTTAACCTCGCGGATTAATATTAGTCAGCAACATATGGATACAGATTATATCACATTATTCCCATGGGATTAAAACATTCACGAGAAATATTGGTCCTTGGTTTGTGTGAACGTGACGCTCAGAATGCAAAACACTGCAGCAAAATCTCATTTATGAGAAATATGAGGTCACAACTAGTGACGAGCGAGCGTGCTTGTATACAGCTGGAGTCACACTTGCGATTTTAAAATCGGTCAGATTTTGTTCCTGCAAAGTCAGACAAGCGTAATGCGAGTGTCGTGCGTTTTTCATGCGAGTACAATCCAATTTTTCACACCTAGGATCCGATTTACATCCGAATACAGTGTCATTGCTATCCGACTGCCATGCAAATTTAACGAGCTTTTACATACAGCAGTTCTCTATGTCATTTACACATCGTTTTCAAACATATATATGTAGATATATTAGATAGATAGAATGAAAGCCAGTAAAGGCTAAGCACACAGCTATGAGCTGATATTAATAGTCTGGGAAGTTCCCTGGGTATTACCCCCTTCCCAGGCCATAAACATCAGCCACCAGCTGTCGGCTTTCCCTCTGCTGGATAAGAAAATTATGCGTGAGCCCACGCCATTTTTTTCTGAAAAATAATCGTTTATTAATAAAATACATGTACAGTAATTTGCACACACACTGCACTAGTTGTATTTGTCACTGACATCTATATATCTACCTATTCTATGTGTATATACTGTATGTAATCCATCTCTTCTATCCTGTCGGCTCCTGCTGTGATTTTACACTACACAACTGCTGAATTGCCGTCTTTTCTTCTATCTCTCTATCTATGTAATATAAATACATACAGTGGGGCAAAAAAGTATTTAGTCAGTCAGCAATAGTGCAAGTTCCACCACTAAAAAAGATGAGAGGCGTCTGTAATTTACATCTTAGGTAGACCTCAACTATGGGAGACAAACTGAGAAAAAAAATCCAGAAAATCACATTGTCTGTTTTTTTTAACATTTTATTTGCATATTATGGTGGAAAATAAGTATTTGGTCAGAAACAAACAATCAAGATTTCTGGCTCTCACAGACCTGTAACTTCTTCTTTAAGAGTCTCCTCTTTCCTCCACTCATTACCTGTAGTAATGGCACCTGTTTAAACTTGTTATCAGTATAAAAAGACACCTGTGCACACCCTCAAACAGTCTGACTCCAAACTCCACTATGGTGAAGACCAAAGAGCTGTCAAAGGACACCAGAAACAAAATTGTAGCCCTGCACCAGGCTGGGAAGACTGAATCTGCAATAGCCAACCAGCTTGGAGTGAAGAAATCAACAGTGGGAGCAATAATTAGAAAATGGAAGACATACAAGACCACTGATAATCTCCCTCGATCTGGGGCTCCACGCAAAATCTCACCCCGTGGGGTCAGAATGATCACAAGAACGGTGAGCAAAAATCCCAGAACCACGCGGGGGGACCTAGTGAATGAACTGCAGAGAGCTGGGACCAATGTAAGAAGGCCTACCATAAGTAACACACTACGCCACCATGGACTCAGATCCTGCAGTGCCAGACGTGTCCCACTGCTTAAGCCAGTACATGTCCGGGCCCGTCTGAAGTTTGCTAGAGAGCATTTGGATGATCCAGAGGAGTTTTGGGAGAATGTCCTATGGTCTGATGAAACCAAACTGGAACCGTTTGGTAGAAACACAACTTGTCGTGTTTGGAGGAAAAAGAATACTGAGTTGCATCCATCAAACACCATACCTACTGTAAAGCATGGTGGTGGAAACATCATGCTTTGGGGCTGTTTCTCTGCAAAGGGGCCAGGACGACTGATCCGGGTACATGAAAGAATGAATGGGGCCATGTATCGTGAGATTTTGAGTGCAAACCTCCTTCCATCAGCAAGGGCATTGAAGATGAAACGTGGCTGGGTCTTTCAACATGACAATGATCCAAAGCACACCACCAGGGCAACGAAGGAGTGGCTTCGTAAGAAGCATTTCAAGGTCCTGGAGTGGCCTAGCCAGTCTCCAGATCTCAACCTTATAGAAAACCTTTGGAGGGAGTTGAAAGTCCGTGTTGCCAAGCGAAAAGCCAAAAACATCACTGCTCTAGAGGAGATCTGCATGGAGGAATGGGCCAACATACCAACAACAGTGTGTGGCAACCTTGTGAAGACTTACAGAAAACGTTTGACCTCTGTCATTGCCAACAAAGGATATATTACAAAGTATTGAGATGAAATTTTGTTTCTGACCAAATACTTATTTTCCACCATAATATGCAAATAAAATGTTAAAAAAACAGACAATGTGATTTTCTGGATTTTTTTTCTCAGTTTGTCTCCCATAGTTGAGGTCTACCTATGATGTAAATTACAGACGCCTCTCATCTTTTTAAGTGGTGGAACTTGCACTATTGCTGACTGACTAAATACTTTTTTGCCCCACTGTATGTGTGTCACTTACATCTATATATCCATCTATCCTATGTGTATATATCTATTCTATATATTCTATTCTAACCTGTCACTCTGTGATTTTACTGTACGCGGCAGATGAATTGCTGGCTTTTCAAATGTGATCGGTGTGTAAAAATTGGACAGCACTCGCATGGTCCAAGAAGTGCCGTGCAATTTTCTTCTCGTACCCATTGACTTCTATTGCAGGATGCGATCTGATTTCCGATTACAATCGCAGCATGCTGTGACTTTTTTCCACTCCGATCGTGATCCGATCCGAGCTGGAAAAAAAAACGCAGATTAAGACATAATGATAAAATAACATTTGTCCGAGTGCAATCTGATTTTTTTATCGGATTGCATTCGTCCAATTTGATCGGAAGTGGGAATGAGCCCTAAAGCGTTATCTGAGCATGCTCGTGTCCTAATCAAGTATTTTCATGACATGCTCGAAAAAAATGCTTGAGTCGCCGTGGCTGCATGTCTCACGGCTGTTCGACGACCGCAACATATGCAGCGAATGCCTAACAAGCAGGCAATCCTTGCATGTGTTGCGGCTATGTAACAGCCCCGAGACATGCAGCCGTGGCAGTTCAAGCATTTTTTTTTTATCCGAGCAAGCTCGCTCATCATAGTCACAACAAGTTTTTTCAGCCTTTGGATGACAATAAATTTTTCATTCACCAGAAGGAAGCAGAGATCTTAAAAATGAAGTAGGAATCGTAACAGAGAAAAGTTTAAAAACTTTTCCCCACAACACCAGAAAGTTGAAAATTGGCAGCTGTAGAAATCCTTACCTTCATCCCCACGTGGCTGCTGCGGGAACATGTAATTAGTTAATACTCTCTGCTTGGTGTCAGGATGAGCCTCCGTCTGTAGAGGGATGAGAGCTTTGGACTGGAAGGAAAAGAAGAATAAGTTATTTGCTACTTTCACTTCTAAAACATTTCCATTTCTTTCCTACAGCCAAATGAATTGGAATCTGTCAGCAGGTTTTTGCTATATAATCTGAGAGCAGTACGATGTAGGGGCAGAGACCCTGATCACAGCGATGTGTCACTTACTGGGCTGTGTGTTGCTTACTAGGTGCCTCGTAGTCAACTGCTCTGTGTAACCCCATACCTACCACTGATGAGCAGCTTTCTGCCCATGTCAGAGTAGACAGGAAGCTGCAAATCCGTTATGTGGGCGGGGATATACACAGCTCAGCATTCTGAGCACTGCTAGTTCTGCAGCTGAAAAAACAGTATGCAGACCAACAAGTCACAAATCACTGGAATCAGGGTCACAGCCCCTATATCATGCTGCTCTCAGATTATATAATAAAAAACTGCTGATAGATTCCCTTTAATTCTCAATTAAAAATGGCCCATAGTTGCTAATATTATCCGATAAAGCGTTAGCTAGCAGAGCACAAAACATGATTAAGTTATAATATGGAGATGGCATCTCACCAATATAATGACTTGGCAAACTGAGTGAATTAATAGATGTCCCCACACCATGTTAAAGTGGCTACTGTGTCCTATATATATACTCACATATATACATATCTTCTATAACCTCAATCCTATATACGCTCATCTATATCTGTATCCTATATACAGTGGGTATGGAAATTATTCAGACCCCTTGACACTTTTCACTCATTAAGCCATTTGGTACAATCAAAAAAGTTAATTTTTTCTCATTAATGTTCACTCTTGACTGAAAAAAACAGAAACGTGGTAATTTTTGCACATTTATTAAAAAAGTAAAACTGAAATATCACATGGTTATAAGTATTCAAACCCTTTGCTCGGTATTGAGTAGAAGCCCCTTTTGAGCTAGTACAGCCATGAGTCTTCTTGGGAATGATGCAACAAGTTTTTCACCCCTGGATTTTGGAATCCTCTGTCATTCTTCCTTGCAGATCCTCTCCAGTTCTGTCAGGTTGTGTGGTGAACGTCGGTGGACGCCATTCTTAGGTCTCTACAGAGATGCTCAATTGGGTTTAGGTCCGGATCCGGATGGCATACACCCACGAGTACTAAGAGAACTAAGTAATGTAATAGATAAACCATTATTTCTTATTTTTAGGGACTCTATAGCGACAGGGTCTGTTACGCAGGACTGGCGCATAGCAAATGTGGTGCCAATATTCAAAAAGGGCTCTAAAAGTGAACCTGGAAATTATAGGCCAGTAAGTCTAACCTCTATTGTTGGTAAAATATTTGAAGGGTTTCTGAGGGATGTTATTCTGGATTATCTCAATGAGAATAACTGTTTAACTCCATATCAGCATGGGTTTATGAGAAATCGCTCCTGTCAAACCAATCTAATTAGTTTTTATGAAGAGGTAAGCTATAGACTGGACCACGGTGAGTCATTGGACGTGGTATATCTCGATTTTTCCAAAGCGTTTGATACCGTGCCGCACAAGAGGTTGGTACACAAAATGAGAATGCTTGGTCTGGGGGAAAATGTGTGTAAATGGGTTAGTAACTGGCTTAGTGATAGAAAGCAGAGGGTGGTTATAAATGGTATAGTCTCTAACTGGGTCGCTGTGACCAGTGGGGTACCGCAGGGGTCAGTATTGGGACCTGTTCTCTTCAACATATTCATTAATGATCTGGTAGAAGGTTTACACAGTAAAATATCGATATTTGCAGATGATACAAAACTATGTAAAGCAGTTAATACAAGAGAAGATAGTATTCTGCTACAGATGGATCTGGATAAGTTGGAAACTTGGGCTGAAAGGTGGCAGATGAGGTTTAACAATGATAAATGTAAGGTTATACACATGGGAAGAAGGAATCAATATCACCATTACACACTGAACGGGAAACCACTGGGTAAATCTGACAGGGAGAAGGACTTGGGGATCCTAGTTAATGATAAACTTACCTGGAGCAGCCAGTGCCAGGCAGCAGCTGCCAAGGCAAACAGGATCATGGGGTGCATTAAAAGAGGTCTGTATACACATGAAGAGAGCATTATACTGCCTCTGTACAAATCCCTAGTTAGACCGCACATGGAGTACTGTGTCCAGTTTTGGGCACCGGTGCTCAGGAAGGATAAAATGGAACTAGAGAGAGTACAAAGGAGGGCAACAAAATTAATAAAGGGGATGGGAGAACTACAATACCCAGATAGATTAGCGAAATTAGGATTATTTAGTCTAGAAAAAAGACGACTGAGGGGCGATCTAATAACCATGTATAAGTATATAAGGGGACAATACAAATATCTCGCTGAGGATCTGTTTATACCAAGGAAGGTGACGGGCACAAGGGGGCATTCTTTGCATCTGGAGGAGAGAAGGTTTTTCCACCAACATAGAAGAGGATTCTTTACTGTTAGGGCAGTGAGAATCTGGAATTGCTTGCCTGAGGAGGTGGTGATGGCGAACTCAGTCGAGGGGTTCAAGAGAGGCTTGGATGTCTTCCTGGAGCAGAACAATATTGTATCATACAATTAGGTTCTGTAGAAGGACGTAGATCTGGGGATTTATTATGATGGAATATAGGCTGAACTGGATGGACAAATGTCTTTTTTCGGCCTTACTACGGTAATTATGAAAGGTCAGGGCTCTGGCTGGGCCGGTCAGGAATGGTCACAGAATTGTTCTGCAGCCATTGCTTTGTTATTTTAGCTGTGTGCTTAGGGTCATTGTCTTGTTGGAAGGTGAACCTTCGGCCAAGTCTGAGGTGCAGAGCACTCTGGAAGAGGTTTTCATCCAGGATATCTCTGTACTTGGCCGCATTCATGTTTCCTTCAATGACAACCAGTTGTCTTGTCCCTGCAGCTGAAAAACACCCCCTTAGCATGATGCTGCCACCACCATGTTTCACTGTTGGGATTGTATTGGGCAGGTGATGAGCAGTGCCTGGTTTTCTCCACACATACCGCTTAGAATTATCACCAAGAAGGTTTATCTTCGTCTCATCAGACCAGAGAATCTTATTTCTCATACTCTGGGAGTCCTTCATGTGTTTTTTAGCAAACTCTATGCGGCTTTCATATGTCTTGCACTGAGGAGAGGCTTCCGTCGGGCCGCTCTGCCATAAAGGCCTGACTGGTGGAGGGCTGCAGTGATAGGTGACTTTGTGGAACTTTCTCCCATCTCCCTACTGCATCTCTGGAGCTCAGCCACAGTGATCTTGGGGTTCTTCTTTACCTCTCACCAAGACTCTTCTCCCACAATTGCTCAGATTGGCTGGACGCCCAGGTCTAGGAAGACTTCTGGTGGTCCCAAACTTCTTTCATTTAAAGATTATGGAGGCCTCTGTGTTCTTAGGAACATTGAGTACTGAAGAAATTGTGTTGTAACCTTGGCCAGATCTGTGCCTTGCCACAATTCTGTCTCTGAGCTCCTTGGCCGGTTCCTTTGACCTCATGATTCTCATTTGGTCTGACATGCACTGTGAGCTGTGAGGTCTTATACAGACAGGTGTGCGCCTTTCCAAATCAAGTCCTATCAGTTTAATTAAACACAGCTGGACTCCAATGAAGGAGTAGAACCATCTCACGGAGGATCACAAGGAAATGGACAGCATGGGACTTAAATATGAGTGTCTGAGCAAAGGGTCTGAATACTTATGACCATGTGATATTTCAGTTTTTATTTTTTTATTAAATTTGCAAAAATTTCTAAATTTCTGTTTTTTTTTATCAGTCAAGATGGGGTGCAGAGTGCACATTAATGAGAAAAAAAATGAACGTTTTTGAATTTACCAAATGACTGCAATGAAACAAAGAGTGAAAAATTTAAAGGAGTCTGAATACTTTCCGTACCCACTGTACTTTCATAGATATCTGTATCTTATATATCCTAATCTATATCTGTACCCTATGTACCCTCATCTATACTTGTATCCCATATATACCCTCATCTATATCTGTATCTTATATACCCTCATCTACAGTATATCTGTATCTTATATATCCTAATCTATATCTGTATCTTATATATACTGATCTATATCTGTATCTTATATATACTGATCTATATCTGTATCTTATATATACTGATCTATATCTGTATCTTATATATACTGATCTATATCTGTATCTTATATATACTGATCTATATCTGTATCCTATATACCCTCATCTATATCTGTATCCTATATACCCTCACCTATACTTGTATCCTATACATACCCTCATCTATATCTGTATCCTATATACCCTCATCTATATCTGTACCCTATATACCCTCATCTATACTTGTATCCTATACATACCCTCATCTATATCTGTATCTTATATACCCTCATCTACAGTATATCTGTATCTTATATATCCTAATCTATATCTGTATCTTATATATACTGATCTATATCTGTATCTTATATATACTGATCTATATCTGTATCTTATATATACTGATCTATATCTGTATCTTATATATACTGATCTATATCTGTATCTTATATATACTGATCTATATCTGTATCCTATATGTCTCCTCATCGATACATGAATCCTTTACCTGATTGTCAGAAAGCCACAGAGCAGCAAGTTCTTTAAGTTTCGTAAAGCTGAAGGGCAAATTCTTTAACCTGAAAATGAAAATCCCAAAAATAAAATTACTGAGGGATAGGAGAACTTATGCTCATGGACAACATTGGGGTCATTGCTCCACATACTGGTTCTGAAGCCACCTTGAAGCATGAGCATAACTCTTAAAGCTGTCACTATGCCCATCATCAAAAGGTCGCTGTCCTCTGCCACTAAAGTCAGACCACCTCACTCCTCCACTGGAGGCTACATAGATGGCCCATTATAGTCAATGGCAAGAATGTGAGAAAGAGAAAAGAACCTGACAGGTTGCACACCGAGGATATAATGGCATATTTAATATCAGTGTCTCTCCCCTTTACCCACAACATTGATAGGATACAGCGCTGAGCTACAAACAGTATGGGACTGAGATACATACATAGCGGCACTGGGTTATACACAGCATGGGACTGAGCTACAAACAGTATGGGACTGAGATACATACATAGCGGCACTAAGCTACATACAGCATGGGACTGAGCTACATACAGCATGGGACTGAGCTATATACAGCATGAGACTGAGCTATATACAGCATGGGGCTGAGCTACATACAGCATGGGACTGAGCTACATACAGCATGGGACTGAGCTACATACAGCATGGGACTGAGCTACATACAGCATGGGACTGAGCTACATACAGCATGGGACTGAGCTACATACAGCATGGGACTGAGCTATATACAGCATGGGACTGAGCTATATACAGCATGGGGCTGAGCTACATACAGCATGGGACTGAGCTACATACAGCATGGGACTGAGCTACATACAGCATGGGACTGAGCTACATACAGCATGGCACTGAGCTACAAACAGTATGGGACTGAGATACATACAGCATGGGACTGAGCTATATACAGCATGGGACTGAGCTATATACAGCATGGGGCTGAGCTACATACAGCATGGGACTGAGCTACATACAGCATGGGACTGAGCTACATACAGCATGGGACTGAGCTATATACAGCATGGGACTGAGCTACACACAGCATGGGACTGAGCTACATACAGCATGGGGCTGAGCTACATACAGCATGGGACTGAGCTACATACAGCATGGGACTGAGCTATATACAGCATGGGACTGAGCTATATACAGCATGGGACTGAGCTACATACAGCATGGGACTGAGCTATATACAGCATGGCACTGAGCTACATACAGTATGGGACTGAGCTATATACAGCATGGGAGTGAGCTACATACAGCATGGGACTGAGCTATATACAGCATGGCACTGAGCTACATACAGCATGGGACTGAGCTACATACAGCATGGGACTGAGCTACATACAGCATGGGACTGAGCTACATACAGCATGGGACTGAGCTACACACAGCATGGGACTGAGCTACACACAGCATGGGAGTGAGCTACATACAGCATGGGACTGAGCTATATACAGCATGGGAGTGAGCTACATACAGCATGGGACTGAGCTATATACAGCATGGGACTGAGCTACATACAGCATGGGACTGAGCTATATACAGCATGGGAGTGAGCTACATACAGCATGGGACTGAGCTATATACAGCATGGCACTGAGCTACATACAGCATGGGACTGAGCTACATATAGCATGGCACTGAGCTACATACAGCATGGGACTGAGCTACATACAGCATGGGACTGAGCTACATACAGCATGGCACTGAGCTATATACAGCATGGGACTGAGCTACATACAGCATGGGACTGAGCTATATACAGTATGGGACTGAGCTATATACAGCATGGGACTGAGCTACATACAGCATGGCACTGAGCTACATACAGCATGGCACTGAGCTACATACAGCATGGGAGTGAGCTACATACAGCATAGGAGTGAGCTACATACAGCATGGGACTGAGCTATATACAGCATGGGACTGAGCTACATACAGCATGGCACTGAGCTACATACAGCATGGGACTGAGCTACATACAGCATGGGAGTGAGCTACATACAGCATGGGATTGAGCTATATACAGCATGGCACTGAGCTACATACAGCATGGGACTGAGCTATATACAGCATGGGACTGAGCTACACACAGCATGGGAGTGAGCTACATACAGCATAGGAGTGAGCTACATACAGCATGGGACTGAGCTATATACAGCATGGCACTGAGCTACATACAGCATGGGACTGAGCTACACACAGCATGGGAGTGAGCTACATACAGCATAGGAGTGAGCTACATACAGCATGGGACTGAGCTATATACAGCATGGGACTGAGCTATATACAGCATGGGACTGAGCTACATACAGCATGGGACTGAGCTATATACAGCATGGGACTGAGCTATATACAGCATGGGACTGAGCTACATACAGCATGGCACTGAGCTACATACAGCATGGGACTGAGCTACATACAGCATGGGAGTGAGCTACATACAGCATGGGATTGAGCTATATACAGCATGGCACTGAGCTACATACAGCATGGGACTGAGCTATATACAGCATGGGACTGAGCTACACACAGCATGGGAGTGAGCTACATACAGCATAGGAGTGAGCTACATACAGCATGGGACTGAGCTATATACAGCATGGCACTGAGCTACATACAGCATGGGACTGAGCTACACACAGCATGGGAGTGAGCTACATACAGCATAGGAGTGAGCTACATACAGCATGGGACTGAGCTATATACAGCATGGGACTGAGCTATATACAGCATGGGACTGAGCTACATACAGCATGGGACTGAGCTATATACAGCATGGGACTGAGCTATATACAGCATGGCACTGAGCTACATACAGCATGGGACTGAGCTATATACAGCATGGGAGTGAGCTACATACAGCATGGCACTGAGCTAAATACAGCATGGCACTGAGCTACATACAGCATGGGACTGAGCTACACACAGCATGGGAGTGAGCTACATACAGCATAGGAGTGAGCTACATACAGCATGGGACTGAGCTATATACAGCATGGGACTGAGCTATATACAGCATGGGACTGAGCTATATACAGCATGGCACTGAGCTACATACAGCATGGGACTGAGCTACACACAGCATGGGAGTGAGCTACATACAGCATAGGAGTGAGCTACATACAGCATGGGACTGAGCTATATACAGCATGGGACTGAGCTATATACAGCATGGGACTGAGCTACATACAGCATGGGACTGAGCTATATACAGCATGGCACTGAGCTACATACAGCATGGGACTGAGCTATATACAGCATGGGAGTGAGCTACATACAGCATGGCACTGAGCTACATACAGCATGGCACTGAGCTACATACAGCATGGGACTGAGCTACACACAGCATGGGAGTGAGCTACATACAGCATAGGAGTGAGCTACATACAGCATGGGACTGAGCTATATACAGCATGGGACTGAGCTATATACAGCATGGGACTGAGCTACATACAGCATGGGACTGAGCTATATACAGCATGGGACTGAGCTATATACAGCATGGCACTGAGCTACATACAGCATGGGACTGAGCTATATACAGCATGGGAGTGAGCTACATACAGCATGGGATTGAGCTATATACAGCATGGCACTGAGCTACATACAGCATGGGACTGAGCTACATACAGCATGGGACTGAGCTACATACAGCATGGGACTGAGCTATATACAGCATGGGACTGAGCTACATACAGCATGGGACTGAGCTATATACAGCATGGCACTGAGCTACATACAGCATGGGACTGAGCTATATACAGCATGGGACTGAGCTATATACAGCATGGGAGTGAGCTACATACAGCATGGGATTGAGCTATATACAGCATGGGACTGAGCTACATATAGCATGGCACTGAGCTACATACAGCATGGGACTGAGCTACATACAGCATGGGACTGAGCTACATACAGCATGGGACTGAGCTATATACAGCATGGGACTGAGCTACATACAGCATGGGACTGAGCTATATACAGCATGGCACTGAGCTACATACAGCATGGGACTGAGCTATATACAGCATGGGACTGAGCTACATACAGCATGGGACTGAGCTATATACAGCATGGCACTGAGCTACATACAGCATGGGACTGAGCTACATACAGCATGGGACTGAGCTACATACAGCATGGGAGTGAGCTACATACAGCATGGGACTGAGCTACATACAGCATGGGACTGAGCTACATACAGCATGGGACTGAGCTACATACAGTATGGGACTGAGCTACATACAGCATGGGACTGAGCTACATGCAGCATGGCACTGAGCTACATGCAGCATGGGACTGAGCTACATACAGCATGGGACTGAGCTACATACAGCATGGGACTGAGCTACATACAGCATGGGACTGAGCTACATACAGCATGGGACTGAGCTACATGCAGCGTGGTGCCCTCTGATGAAGCGGCAGGTGAAACGCGCGTCGGGGTTCTTGGACTATATTACACACATTTCCCCTGTTGGATACATCACTAGATGTAAGTACAGTCTGCCTCTATAGGTAGACACAGGTCTTCTTTGGACGGTCTTTTCATGTATCTGATAGACCAGGGTATTTCAGCACTTATTTAGACTCACTAACTGCTATGTGTTTCCCTTGCGTACTATGTGTGTACTGGTCCGTCTTTTTAGGAATACTCTGTTTTGCATTTAGTCTTTTTAAATTAAGTATCAATAAAGATGTTTATTTTCTGAGATTGTATTGCATTAATTCTTCTTGTGTTGATATTACTATATTGCTATAGTCTCCACTTGGAACAATGCTGGATGAGAATCGCTCCAATCTGGAAGCTGAGTTTTCACATTTTTTTTGTAATGGGACTCATTGAAGAGAAGGGGCATCCTAATGTCACAGCACAAAATGAAGAATGAGTGGTTAATTGCCAAAGTCCCGGAATGTGGTTGAGGATGGGATGAACTTCTCAGATGCACCCAGGCCTTCACGATGGTGGTTTAATTTCCCTTGTGCGCTATTTAATGACCACATTACGATGGTACCTGTTATCACTCAGATTCAGGACTCTCAGCTTCTGCATTTGGCCAATTTCTTCAGGGAGAAACTCCAGCTTGTTCGACCGAAGTGACATCACCGTGACATTCTTACAATTGCCAATCTAGTGTGAAAAGATAATAACTGATGTTCAATCCTTTGACACTTTCAGGATCACTGCTAGTTGTCAGTGAATGATAACAATTTTATTTTATGTCTCAGTGGAATCTTCACATTTTGTTACAAAATATCAGGGAGGGAAAATGTATCAATCTGGAGTCCTGGCTGTGTCCCCCCTCCCAGAGGCTATGTCCTCAACGCAGGTCTTTAATAGTAATAATCATTTCACAGGGAGCAAAGTGACCTTTGGGGCCCCTCAGTCTCCAGGGCCCAGGTGCAATTGCAGCCCCCTCTGCCTATTATAGTTATGTCGCTGGTACTAGCAATCTGTTCTAATTATTGCATTTTTGTTGCGTTTTCATCTTTTTTTAATGCAGGTTATTTGTGTGCAGATTTCACGCATCTTATTTGAAAAGTGATTTTTTTTTTACTGTAGAAAAGATTAGATTTTTACACGCATTTTTCAAGTTTTTCATAAAAACCTATAGAAAAAAATTGCATAAAAAAACACAATTCAACCACAGTGGGTCTGAGTTTTCCACTTTGCTTAAACTATAAGGCTAAGTTCACACTAGGCATTTTTTGCAGCTTTTTATGCTAATTTTCAGCTGAATTTTACAGTGTCAGTAAAGCCTATGAGTTTTCAGAAATCTCATGCACACATTGTTTTTTTGTCATCTGCATTTTGTGCTTTGCATGTTTTTTTTGGATATAGAGCATTTCGCTTCTTTCAGCATTTTATCAGCGTTTTTCACCCATTGAAAGCAAAGGGTAATGAAAAAAGCAAGTACAGCTGTATAACGAACCCATTTATTTGTGTGATTTTTCCAGGTTTACCATCTTGTCTTGGTTACCTGAGATGGCAGTTTGGATTAGTGCAGTTTCATTAAATTCGTGATGCGTAAAAATGTAAACATTGGCCGAAAAAGGTGACCAGGAAAATTTACCAATGCCTGTGGCTGACCAAGGTGTGAGATTGTACAACTCAATGGCTGACCAAAGTGTGAAAGTTAAACAGTTTCCTGCAAACTCAATGCACTGCCAGTGGGTAAATTATTCCAGACCAATTCACCTCCCTCAGCCGTTACATTTGTATGTGTATTTTTTTTCATGAACATATGTCTTGTATTGGTGACCTGTATTCATGCTTCTGTGGTGGAAACAAAGCTGAACTTTGGGATCCTGAAAAATGAACATGTGTTTTGACGCTGCTTCTTTTCTGCCAAGAGTGCAGATTTTGCACAGAAAAAAACACACAGAAAAAATGCTGAGTGTGAACTTAGCCTAAAACACAGCGAATTTTGTGCACACAAAAAACTGCAGTGGACAAAAAAAACAATCAGTGTTTACACTATGTGGGATCGTGGCTATATGGGATATATTTCCTTGCTGCCTAATAGTGGTGAAAAGACAAATAGTTCATATATGCAATCTCTGTTTTTAACATCCACACATTTTCACATGTGTTTTGTGGTTGGGATTTTTGACATTTTAATCATTGCAATAAAAGTATAAATTTTAAGGGGATGTCTATGTTGGGTAGTTTTTGAGTTATCCTCTTGTAAGCACCATATATTGTTAGCTAAATGAGGTAATACCAGTGCGAGACATGTAGATCAGGAGAGCAGACTGTCAGTCATTGCATGTCTCACACTGGTAATTCCCCCTTTATTTAAAATAAGCTCTGGAGGCAGATTCTCAGGGAGATCTATGTCCAGCCTATAGATCTTAACAGCTCATTAACATATTAAGAAAAATGTGGATTTCTATGGAATAAGACATTGGATTGCAGATAACAAGGTATCAGTTTTTCATCTTTCCAGGACCTACATGTCCATATAGACGGCTTAGTAGGGTTGATCCTACTGACAGATTTCCTTTAGCAAAATCTGTGTCAAGGGATTTTCCTTTCTATAAAGTTTTAATATTGACTCTTTGACTCTGTATGGATTGGTGGACAGCTTCTTTAAATTTTCATTCGGATAACATTATTTTCTTATTTGCATAATGGGTGTGTCTGTTAGTCTGGACTTACTCATGGGCAGGGCCTAAAACCTATGATTTCTAGTATAGGCCCCCGAGGTGCAAATCTAGTATTCCTGGCATGGCAATATAGTTACATGTAAATTATTAAACTTATTGTAGTTTTAAGGATGGGCCTATGTTAGGTACTAGAAAACCCCCTTTAAAAATGATGGACAACCATTACAATGCTAGCTTTAAAAAATGCTCCTATTGATATGTCCAGCGGTATTAGAACGTTCCGCTTCCATTTTTCATTTTTGATGCAATCACAACGAGTTCTTAGAAAGTTTTTTTCTTAGTTTTCAAAACTTTTCAAAAACAAAATCAGCTACAAACTTCCTGAACTTAGTGAAAAGTGAAAGTCACTGCATCATGGGTCCACGCTCATACAAGTCTTTTGCTTGCGTTTCATCCACCTAATCCGGAGAATATTTTGGCTTCCTTACCTCGCGAGGAAGTTCGGTCAGGAAGTTCTCGTCTACGGCCATGGTGCGAAGACTGTGCAGGTATCCAATGGTGGCAGGCAAACTTTCCAGTTCATTACAACTGCAATCAAACTCTTCTAACAAAGATAAACTGAAAGTTTAGAAGAAGATTTATTCAGCAACTCCTGTGGCAATACGCCCACCTCCACATGTATCATGACCAGACGGTACAATCACATCAACAAGAGACGGAGGACACATCACTTATCTGTTTAACATTTAATGGACGTTCTGGCATTTTTACCGTCTTATACAGTTTAATAGAAGTATTAGTATGCGAATTTGATACATATTTTCTGCTGTGTTTCCGCACCAAAATCCACACGTTACCTGCAGATTTTGTTGCGAATGTTGTTCTAAATTTTACTCTGTGGATCGCTAAAGTGAAGACTGCAATAAAATCTGCACAGCCGGTCAATCTGTGTGTGGAAAATTTCCGCAAATTACATACAGTTAGGTCCATATATATTTGGACATAGACGACATTTTTCTAATTTTGGTTATAGACATTACCACAATGAATTTTAAACAAAACAATTCAGATGCAGTTGAAGTTCAGACTTTCAGCTTTCATTTGAGGGTATCCACATTAAAACTGGATGAAGGGTTTGGGAGTTTCAGCTCCTTAACATGTGCCACCCTGTTTTTAAAGGGACCAAAAGTAATTGGACAATTGACTCCAAGGCTATTTTATGGACAGGTGTGTGCAATCCCTTCGTTATGTAATTCTCAATTAAGCAGATAAAAGGCCTGGAGTTGATTTCAGGAGTGGTGCTTGCATTTTGAAGTTTTTGCTGTGAAGTAAACATGCGGTCAAAGGAGCTCTCCATGCAGGTGAAACAAGCCATCCTTAAGCTGCGAAAACAGAAAAAACCCATGCGAGAAATTGCTACAATATTAGGAGTGGCAAAATCTACAGTTTGGTACATCCTGAGAAGGAAAGAAAGCACTGGTGAACTCATCAATGCAAAAAGACCTAGGTACCCACGGAAGACAACAGCGGTGGATGATCGCAGAATAATCTCCATGGTGAAGAGAAACCCCTTCACAACAGCCAACCAAGTGAACAACACTCTCCAGGAGGTCGGCATATCAATATCCAAATCTACCATAAAGAGAAGACTGCATGAAAGTAAATACAGAGGGTTCACTGCACGTGCAAGCCACTCATAAGCATCAAGAATAAAAAGGCTAGATTGGACTTTGCTAAAAAAACATCTAAAAAAGCCAGCACAGTTCTGGAAGAACATTCTTTGGACAGATGAAACCAAGATCAATCTCTACCAGAATGATGGAAAGAGAAAAGTATGGTGAAGGCGTGGTACAGCTCATGATCCAAAGCATACCACATCATCTGTAAAACACGGCGGAGGCAGTGTGATGGCGCGGGCATGCATGGCTGCCAGTGGCACTGGGTCACTAGTGTTTATTGATGATGTGACACAGGACAGAAGCAGCCGAATGAATTCTAAGGTATTCAGAGACATACTGTGTGCTCAGATCCAGCCAAATGCAGCCAAACTGATTGGTCGTCGTTTCATACTACAGATGGACAATGACCCAAAACATAAAGCCAAAGCAACCCAGTAGTTTATTAAAGCAAAGAAGTGGAATATTCTTGAATGGCCAAGTCAGTCACCTGATCTCAACCCAATTGAGCATGCATTTCACTTGTTAAAGACTGATCTTCAGACAGAAAGGCCCACAAACAAACAGCAACTGAAAACCACCGCAGTGAAGGCCTGGCAGAGCATCAAAAAGGAGGAAACACAGCGTCTGGTGATGTCCATGAGTTCAAGACTTCAGGCAGTCATTGCCATCAAAGGGTTTTCAACCAAGTACTAGAAATGAACATTTTATTTAAAATTATTGAATCTGTCCAATTACTTTTGGTCCCTTTAAAAACAGGGTGGCACATGTTAAGGAGCTGAAACTCCTAAACCCTTCATCCAATTTTAATGTGGATACCCTCAAATAAAAGCTGAAAGTCTGAACTTCAATGGCATCTGAAATGTTTTGTTTATAATGTATTGTGGTAATGTCTATAACCAAAATTAGAAAAATGTTGTCTCTGTCCAAATATATATGGACTTAACTGTATATGATGTAGCAATGAAGCCGAAATGTTGCAGATACGCAGCAAAAAATCTGCAGCCAATCCATGTGTGCATCCGGCGCCAAGGGTCAGCCTTAGAAGTTTTTAAAGTTTTTCCCGAAGCCTCAGGGGCATCTATAATGGACTCCTCTAAATGTGGGTATTCACAAGCTGCACTAATGCACAAGATACATTCATAAAATTACTAAGAGGGGTTGTTTAATAGAAGTAGAAAATAGGTTTTCAGAAAAAAAGGGAAAAACAAAATAAAAGTCATAAAAGGTTGACAATTAATTTTATTAAGCCCGCTGTAATGCTTTATTTCTCCTTTGGGGGTGCTGCAGGGAAGTTAACACACTTGCATGTAGGTTTCCATACAGATTAGAACACACCTTATTTTTGGAGGATTATATTACGAAAAAGGGTTTCTCCAAAATGTTCAAAGTGGAAGTGTATTGACTGCTGTCTGGTAGGGATATAATTATCAGTAGCAAATCAGTTCTTAAAAGTGCTGAGAACTGCAGCTAGAAGAGTGCGCTAATCTTGTACTAGATAGTAACTTTCAGGCTGTTATCGGCAGCATGTGATAGGGCAAGACCACAATATAGAGAGAAAAATAACTTGTAACAGCCGATTAGTGAAAGAGCTGCAGGGTCAGACTGTGTTTATCTTGGTGGGAAGAAGTGACCTGACTTCTCATTAGTGTTGCTCAGGCTGTATACCATACACCAGTGTCATGAAGAGGCTGGGAAGGAAAAGAACAACTGATACAAAATCAGAGAGTGGAAACAATGGTAGTAACAGGAGACGAGGGTGTTGATCATGGAGGAGAAAGTGACCTGACCACTCCAAGGGGCTGTAACACGAGGTGGGCATGGAGCGAACACAAGTCAGTTAGAAAAAAACAATGATTAAAGCAGGAGACAAGTGTGCTGATCATGTGGAAGACGGCGACCTGACCGTTCATGTACTTATCTTAATGAGTATACAGCCGCAGACATTAAAAAAAAGGATACGGAAGAGCACGCAAAATAACACCGTCACAATATGTTATATTACTTAAAAAATATTGAGCTACGAAATGAAGGAAAATCAACTTATATTAAATTACCACGAGACTAAGTCAGCCCATATGCACGAGTAACATGAATAACATAATAACAGAGAAAGATCCAAACAGCAGATCCAAACAAAGGGAGCATTTATTTTTGCAGTCTGAATTCCATAACGCTCAATGCCCAAATGCAAAAGCAATTCAAGTTACAATGAAAGCTTAAAAAGAATCCGCTGTGACTTTATATCAAATAATAGAGGGCTTCTTCTGAAATTCTATCATGGCATCTGAAAGGAATGTGTTGTGGGGAAATTCAGCGTCTATTGCTTCACATTCTAGGACGCAAGTCGCTCCAAGAAGCTTTGATTCCTCTCTACCTTAATACTCAACATTCATCCATTGTATGTGCTCAAAGGCAATCAGAGCTGTGACATGATCACCAGGAAAATGGAGAACATGTTGTATATGTCAGGATGACTGTGACTCATCTACCTCTTATCTATCTACTAATATCTGTCTAATATCTGTCTATCTATTATCATCTATCTATTATCTATCTCATATCTATTGTCTATCTATCTATTTATCTATCACCATCTATCTATCAGCTATTACCTATCTATCTATTAGCTATCTATCAAAATTATCGCAAAAACCTCTTGTATACAAATGCTTGAGAAAACATTCTTTGGATCAATCAATCTATCCATTATCTCTCTAATTATTATCTATTTATCCATCCATCCATCTAACAAGACTTCATCTTTTTATGCTTTATACGTTTTATCTTTTTATACTCACTTTCCAATTGTATTTGGTAGTGCTACAAGTTGATTGTCATCTATTTTCAGAGTGGTGAGTTTTTTCAGCAGACCTGTTAAAAATAAAGCAATATACCGTAGTTCACTCAAAGTCAGTGTCATTATCGTCTCACAACTCCCTGGTAATGGAAAAATCAGTCTATTTTATTTTTCTTTCTAATACAGCGCCATCATGTTCCATAGCGCTTTCCAGACATTATCAGCACTCCAAGCAATCCAGCTTCCCTATCATGATGTATTTGGAGCGTAAGAGGAAACAGAAGCCCCCTGGATGAAACCCACACAAACACGAGGAGAACATACAAACTCCTTGCAGATTTTGTCCTTGGTGGGATTTGAACCCAGGACCCCAGAGCGGCAAAGCAACAGTGCTAACCACTGAGCCACCGTGCTAACCACTGAATAACATATCCTGTCTTTACCTATTGAGTCAGGCAAGTGTTGCAATAAATTGGAGGAAAGGAGAAGATCTTCCAAGGACTCGCAGCCGGACACCTCCATGTCGATGCTCTCGATCCGATTCTTGGACATGTCCAGGTAGATGAGCTGTTTCAGTTTACCTGTAGACTTGTTAGACACACAGAATTTTTTTTAGCCAGCCATAGGTCTGAGCAGTTTGCATTCATATTTATCTGCTGGCTTCATACACACAAATCAAAAATTGATACATGATATGACAGGAATGTATCCAAATGGGTAAACTTGTATCAGTTGCATCAGTCCTTTCCATAACATTGGACAGACAGGTCTCACTTAATGCGTGCATCATTTATTGCTTCTGTCCTCTATGTGTCTATCTCCACTTATACTGCTATACTGAGCTCTGGACGGAGATGATCCGACCTGATACAGTGTTGGCTTAAAGTTACAGATTTAAAAAAAGAGAAAAGAAAAAAATATAACACAAAACTAAGTCCCATATAGATAACATGAAGATACGCTGGAGGGTGGAGGTGAGTGATCCTGTGGGGTCAGGATTGCTATAGACATAGTGAGGGTTTCTCTGCGGATTCCTAGAAGCTTTGTGATAGCGTAACAAAGATTTATAATGTCAGATAGATAGACAGACAGATAGATAGATAGATAGATAATAGATAGACAGAAGAATAGATAGATAGATAGATAGATAGATATAGATAGATAGACAGACATATAGATAGACAGACAGATAGAGATAGATAGATAGATAGATAGATAGATAGATAGATAGATAGATAGATAGATAGACAGACATATAGATAGACAGACAGACAGATAGAGAGAGAGAGATAGATAGATAGACAGACAGACAGATAGACAGATAGATAGATAATAGACAGAAGAATAAATAGATGATAGATAAAATAATAGATAATAGATAGAAACATAGAAAGACAGGTTCTAAAAATAAATCTATTATCTATTGAATATCTATTATCTATCTATCTATCCATCTATCGTCTATTATCTATCTATCATCTATCTATTATTTATCTATCCATTATCTATCCATCTATTATCAATCTATTTATTATTTATCTATTATCTATCTATCTTTCTATTATTTATCTATTATTATCTATCATCTATTGTCTATCTATTATCTATCTAGCTATTATCTATCTATCTTTCTATTATTTATCTATTATTATCTATCATCTATTGTCTATCTATTATCTATCTGTTCATCTATTATCTATCATCTATTATCTATCCATCTATTATTTATCTATTATCTTTCTATTATCTATCTATCATCTATCTTTCTATTATCTATCTATTATCTATCTATCATCTATCTTTCTATTATCTATTATCTATCTGTCTTTCTATTCAGACATAAAAAATAATAAGAGCAGCACTCTTTACGTAAAGATGGGTGTAAAACACCCAAAGTTACCATCAAAACCTCTTGTATACAAATGCTTGAGAAATGTTCTGCTATTTTGAGCTGAAATGTAGCATGAACTGATTAAAATCTATTTTCTCACATCTGATCTTCGAGTGCTTTTTGGATTTAGACAGATAGCTATTTCTTTGTCTTTATATTATGTAGACAATGAATATTAGAGGTTTCATGAAACATTTAATTTTTCCTGAATATTTAGAAGTAGATTTTCATAAGATTACGCTGGTGGAAAGCACATGACAGCAATCTTCATATAAAGGATGAAAATCTAACTTTACAAGCAGCTTTGGTAATGACGAGCTTGGCATTTGTTTTCATGTATAGGTCACCTCACTGACCATCACCGCTATGATCATTTATGGGATTTAGCCTTTCAGGAAATCAGATAGTCAATTACCTTTTCCAATCATCAGTACTGTTGTTTATTTGATTTATTCTTATGATAGTTCTAAATGTGTTTTTTTTTTGTAAATTAAGGGCTGCATTTTTGAGAAGACCCCTCCTGAGAGAAGAAAGAGCGCTGTGAGTTCAAAAGAAGCCCCAAATTATCTGATGTCTGGAATCCGGTGAACAGTTATATGTCTGGCAGGATGGATTTAACCCCTGAAGTACGGACACATGAACATTATCGGTCTTCAAGAATCACAAAAGGAAGGAAGTGAAGGAAATCAGGATCCATTTTGATTTTTCAGTCCCCATATTATGCTCTATATCTATCATTCAACACTTTTACATAGAAACCCCCTACACATTCCAAGTCCCTGAGATTCTGGATCAAACCAGACATTTAGACACAACTATCACTGAATCCCGCAAAACGTATGCCTGCTTGTTGGCATAAAGCCTTCTCTACCAGGGGTGCACATAAACCCCACCCGCATTTAACCCCTTTCTAACATTGGGTGTAATAGTATGCCGATGTTGGACTCCCTCCCTTTGCTGTGCGCTCTGGCGGTGAGCCCACTGTTGTGAATTCTGTGGCCAAGCTCCCTCCTGTGGTCGTGAGTGGTACTTCGGCTGGTTCTGTCTATGAGCTTCCTTTGGTGGATGAGAGTGGTACTGCGGCTTCTGAGTTTCCTTCCTCAGGTGATGAGGTTAAGTCGTTAGGGGCTGCTCTATTTAACTCCACCTGGTGCTTTGATCCTGGCCTCCAGTCAATGTTCTAGTATTGGTCTTGCTATCTCCTGGATCGTTCCTCTGGCCTGTCTGCTCTGCATAAGCTAAGTTCTGCTTGTGTTACTTTTGTTTGCTATTTTTCTGTCCAGCTTGCTATATTGGTTTTTCTTGCTTGCTGGAAGCTCTGAGACGCAGAGGGAGCACCTCCGTACCGTTAGTCGGTGCGGAGGGTCTTTTTGCCCCTCTGCGTGGTTGTTTGTAGGTTTTTGTGTTGACCGCAAAGCTATCTTTCCTATCCTCGGTCTATTCAGTAAGTCGGGCCTCACTTTGCTAAATCTATTTCATCTCTGTGTTTGTATTTCATCTTTACTCACAGTCATTATGTGTGGGGGGCTGCCTTTAACTTTGGGGAATTTCTCTGAGGCAAGGTAGGCTTATTTTTCTATCTTCAGGGCTAGTTAGTTTCTCAGGCTGTGCCGAGTTGCATAGGGAGCGTTAGGCGCAATCCACGGTTGCCTCTAGTGTGGTGTGATAGGATTAGGGATTGCGGTCAGCAGAGTTTCCACGTCTCAGAGCTCGTCCTATGTTTCTGGTCAATGTCAGGTCACTTTGTGTGCTCTGAACTTCAAGGTCCATTGTGGTTCTGAATTACCTGTTCACAACAGTACTGGAGGCCCAAAGTACTACTGCTTCTCAATAGAGGGAAAAGAGAAGTTCTTAGACCATTTTTTTATCTTTGCACTGTGTTCTGTCTTTCTTTTCCCCTTTACATCAGGGTGGTTCAGAACACAGGTGTGGACATGGACATTCAGGGTCTGTCCTCTTTGATGGATAATCTCACTATAAGAGTACAGAACATTCAAGATTTAGTGGTTCAGAATCCTATGTTAGAACCTAAAATTCCTATTCCTGAGTTATTTTCTGGAGATAGAGCTAAGTTTTTGAATTTTAAAAACAATTGTAAACTATTTCTGGCTTTGAAACCCCGCTCCTCTGGTGACCCAGTTCAACAAGTTAAGATCATTATTTCTCCTTCTACTATCGAGATGGACCCTGTTAAAGTTCAGGCCATTTATGATTGGACTCAGCCAACATCCCTGAAGAGTCTGCAGAAGTTCCTGGGCTTTGCTAATTTTTATCGTCGCTTCATCAATAATTTTTCTAGTATTGCTAAACCGTTGACTGATTTAACCAAGAAGGGTGCTGATGTGGTCAATTGGTCTTCTGCTGCTGTGGAAGCTTTTCAGGAGTTGAAGCGTCGTTTTTCTTCTGCCCCTGTGTTGTGCCAACCAGATGTTTCGCTTCCGTTCCAGGTCGAGGTTGATGCTTCTGAAATTGGAGCAGGGGCTGTTTTGTCGCAGAGAAGTTCTGATTGCTCGGTGATGAAACCATGCGCCTTCTTTTCCAGGAAATTTTCGCCTGCTGAGCGAAATTATGATGTTGGCAATCGAGAGTTGCTAGCCATGAAGTGGGCATTCGAGGAGTGGCGTCATTGGCTTGAAGGAGCTAAGCATCGCGTGGTGGTCTTGACTGATCACAAAAACTTGACTTATCTCGAGTCTGCCAAGCGGTTGAATCCTAGACAGGCTCGTTGGTCGCTGTTTTTCTCCCGTTTTGACTTTGTGGTTTCGTACCTTCCGGGCTCTAAAAATGTGAAGGCGGATGCCCTGTCTAGGAGTTTTGTGCCCGATTCTCCGGGTTTGCCTGAGCCGGCGGGTATTCTCAAAGAGGGGGTAATTTTGTCTGCCATCTCCCCTGATTTGCGGCGGGTGCTGCAAAAATTTCAGGCTAATAGACCTGACCATTGCCCAGCGGAGAAACTGTTTGTCCCTGATAAATGGACTAGTAGAGTTATCTCTGAGGTTCATTGTTCGGTGTTGGCTGGTCATCCTGGAATCTTTGGTACCAGAGATTTGGTGGCTAGATCCTTTTGGTGGCCGTCTCTGTCGCGGGATGTGCGTTCTTTTGTGCAGTCCTGTGGGATTTGTGCTCGGGCTAAGCCCTGCTGTTCTCGTGCCAGTGGGTTGCTTTTGCCCTTGCCGGTCCCGAAGAGGCCTTGGACACATATCTCTATGGATTTTATTTCGGATCTCCCCGTCTCTCAAAGAATGTCGGTCATTTGGGTGGTTTGTGATCGCTTCTCTAAGATGGTCCATTTGGTGCCCTTGTCTAAATTGCCTTCCTCCTCTGATTTGGTGCCATTGTTTTTCCAGCATGTGGTTCGTTTACATGGCATTCCAGAGAACATCGTTTCTGACAGAGGTTCCCAGTTTGTTTCGAGGTTTTGGCGAGCCTTTTGTGCTAGGATGGGCATTGATTTGTCTTTTTCCTCGGCTTTCCATCCTCAGACAAATGGCTAGACTGAACGAACCAATCAGACCTTGGAAACATATCTGAGATGTTTTGTTTCTGCTGATCAGGATGATTGGGTGTCCTTTTTGCTTTTGGCCGAGTTCGCCCTTAATAGTCGGGCCAGCTCGGCTACTTTGGTTTCGCCGTTTTTCTGCAATTCTGGGTTCCACCCTCGTTTCTCTTCAGGGCAGGATGAGTCTTCGGACTGTCCTGGTGTGGATACTGTGGTGGATAGGTTGCAGCAGATTTGGACTCATGTAGTGGACAATTTGACTTTGTCCCAGGAGAAGGCTCAACGTTTCGCTAACCGCAGGCGCTGTGTGGGTCCCCGACTTCGTGTTGGGGATTTGGTTTGGCTGTCATCTCGTTATATTCCTATGAAGGTTTCCTCTCCTAAATTTAAGCCTCGTTTCATTGGTCCATATAGGATTTCTGAGGTTCTTAATCCTGTGTCTTTTCATTTGACTCTTCCGGCTTCTTTTTCCATCCATAACGTGTTCCATAGGTCATTGTTGCGGAGATACGTGGCACCTGTGGTTCCATCTATTGATCCTCCTGCTCCGGTTTTGGTTGAAGGGGAATTGGAGTATATAGTGGAGAAGATTTTGGATTCTCGTGTTTCGAGACGGAAACTCCAGTATCTGGTTAAGTGGAAAGGTTATGGTCAGGAAGATAATTCCTGGGTCTTTGCCTCTGATGTCCATGCTGCCGACCTGGTTCGTGCCTTTCATGTGGCTCATCCTGGTCGGCCTGGGGGCTCTGGTGAGGGTTCGGTGACCCCTCCTCAAGGAGGGGGGTACTGTTGTGAATTCTGTGGCCAAGCTCCCTCCTGTGGTCATGAGTGGTACTTCGGCTGGTTCTGTCTATGAGCTTCCTTTGGTGGATGAGAGTGGTACTGCGGCTTCTGAGTTTCCTTCCTCAGGTGATGAGGTTAAGTCGTTAGGGGCTGCTCTATTTAACTCCACCTGGTGCTTTGATCCTGGCCTCCAGTCAATGTTCTAGTATTGGTCTGGCTTCCTCCTGGATCGTTCCTGTGGCCTGTTCATCCTGCATAAGCTAAGTTCTGCTTGTGTTACTTTTGTTTGCTATTTTTTCTATCCAGCTTGCTATATTGGTTTTTCTTGCTTGCTGGAAGCTCTGAGACGCAGAGGGAGCACCTCCGTACTGTTAGTCGGTGCGGAGGGTCTTTTTGCCCCTCTGCGTGGTTGTTTGTAGGTTTTTGTGTTGACCGCAAAGCTATCTTTCCTATCCTCGGTCTATTCAGTAAGTCGGGCCTCACTTTGCTAAATCTATTTCATCTCTGTGTTTGTATTTCATCTTTACTCACAGTCATTATATGTGGGGGGCTGCCTTTTCCTTTGGGGAATTTCTCTGAGGCAAGGTAGGCTTATTTTTCTATCTTCAGGGCTAGTTAGTTTCTCAGGCTGTGCCGAGTTGCATAGGGAGCGTTAGGCGCAATCCACGGCTGCCTCTAGTGTGGTGTGATAGGATTAGGGATTGCGGTCAGCAGAGTTTCCACGTCTCAGAGCTCGTCCTATGTTTCTGGTCAATGTCAGGTCACTTTGTGTGCTCTGAACTTCAAGGTCCATTGTGGTTCTGAATTACCTGTTCACAACAGCCCACATCTTTTCCAGCACGTCAGCTGTTTTGAACAGCTAACATGTGCCTCTAACAGCCACGGGTGGATCGCGATTCCACCCACGGATGTTAACTAGTTAAATGCCGCTGTCAAACTCTCACGGCGGCATTTAACATGCGCTTCCGGCCAGCACGCTGGAAATCCCGCCCATCTGCACCCGTGTCATATGAACGTGGGTCGCCAATGGGTTGGCATGACAACCAGAGGTCTCCTGAAGACCCATGGAGACTATCGAAGCATGCCAAAAGTAAAAAAATGTTTTTAAAAAATATATAAACGTTCAAATCACCCCCCATTCAAAATGAAACAATAAAATAATTCAAACATACACAATTATTTGGTATCGCCAAGTTCAGAATCGCCCGATCTATCAATATAAAAAAAGAATTAACCTGATCGCTAAACGACGTAATAAGAAAAAAAGTCAAAACACCAGAATTACGTTTCTTTGGTCGCTGCAACATTGCATTAAAATGCAATAACGGGCGATCAAGAGACCTTATCTGCACCAAAATGGTATCATTAAAAACGTCAGCTCAGCACGCAAAGAATAAGCCCTCACCCGACCTGAGATTACGAACAATGGAGACGCTATGTGTATCGGAAAATGGCAAAATGGCGCAATTTTAACAAAATTTGGATTTTTTTTTACCACTTAGATAAAAAATAACCTAGACATGTTTGGTGTCAATGAACATGAAATAACCTGGAGAATCAGAATGGCAGATCGGTTTTAGCATTTAGTGAACATGGTAAAAAAAAAAAAACAACTGTGAAATTGCACTTTTTTTTTGCAATTTCACCGCACTTGGAATTTTTTTCCCGTTTTCCAGTACACGACGTGGTAAAATCAATGGTGTTGTTCAAATGTACAACTCGTCCCGCAAAAAAACAAGCCCTCACGTGGCCATATTGATGGAAAAATAAAAATGTTATGGCTCTTGGATGAAGGGGAAGAAAACGCAAAAACAAAAATAACTCCGGGGATTAAGATGTTAATTAAAGTGCAATCTTATGCTGAACACTATGTGTGCATGTACGGTATGGATTCTCCGAGCTCGTTTATCACAACACCTCTAATCCGGCCTTGTACACCAACTCTATCGCGCCCACACAGCAGTTTGCACCTGCTCACACTTCTTAATTCTGTAAGGAGGTGCTGGTCAGTTTTTTGTTGTTTTTTTTGTAGTATACTAATGGAGGTGGTGATTGTCTCCTTATTTTTCTGTTCTCCTCCCATCAGTCTACTGCTGTTGATAATTAGTACTGGACTCCACCTGTCCTTTATACTTGTAGCTTTTAGCGTGAGAGAAGTAAAATATTTAGGGTTTCATTAAGTAAAGGTTACTTTATCGTAAATGGTGGGATCATATTTCTCAATTTGTGCACTAAGCAGTAGTCTCTTCATTTTACGGTCTAAGGCACTGATTCATCAAGACTAGCGCTTTTCACACTGGTCTTAAAGGGAATCTGTCACCTGAATTTGGCGGGACTGGTTTTCGGTTATATGGGCGGAGTTTTCGGGTGTTTGATTCACCCTTTCCTTACCCACTGGCTGCATGCTGGCTGCAATATTGGATTGAAGTTCATTCTCTGTCCTCCGTAGTACACGCCTGCACAAGGCAATCCACCCAGCTCTCCTGCTGTCTGTCTATGAAGTGCACATAGTACATCACCCAGCTTTGCACATAGACGTGCCTCTGCTCCTAGCATTCACATGGTATGTTCATCCACCCAGCTCTCCTGCTCTCCTGCTGTCTGTCTATGAAGTGCACATAGTACATCACCCAGCTTTGCACATAGACGTGCCTCTACTACTAGCATTCACATGGTATGCCTTTCAGCTAACCCCAGCTTACCCTGTGTTATTTATGACCTTGGTTACTCAGGCCTGATTGTATGCATCTTGTCCACCCTTAATTCTCTGACCAAGACCTCTCCTCTCTGCTTCACACCTGAATGCACTTAGTTTTACATATATTGCATAGCACAAGTCTACAATGACTTCAGCCTGCAGTGTGATTCCTATTAGTGTGTCCTAGAAGTGTGAAGATTAATTTTAGAATTAAAACCGGAATTGAACCAGAAGGGAACTGAAGGTAACTGGCCAGTCACTGTAAACAATGTTTCTTTTTGTTTTCACTTTCACCCCTATAATTCTTCACTTTCTGCAAACTCCCCTGATCCCTACACCAATTAAGAAACTGTTCATCTCCTCTTCAATCCTTCTCATCCATCTCACCTCCTCCACAGAACTGTTCCTTAACATACAATCCTCTGCCTCCAAGCACAGACAGCCCCCTCATGCCCTCTCCTGCTCCCACCTGCTAACACTTTCTCTGCTCCTTCTCACTGCTGGTGATATCTCTCCAAATCCTGGTCCTCCTCACCACATCCCCACAGTCAGTTCTACCTCCCAAATCACAAATTTCCGTAACCTTATACCCATTTGCCCAGCCCCCGCTTCCCCAGTCCCACTAACAGGAGCTCTGTGGAACGCTCGCTCTGTCTGTAACAAGCTTTCCTACATCCATGATCTTTTTGTTACTACCAAACTTTCGTTCCTCGCCATTACCGAAACCTGGCTCACCCCTTCTGACACAGCCTCTCCTGCTGCACTTTCCTATGGTGGCTTCCACCTTTCTCACACCCCCCGCCCCAGCAGCAAACATGGCGGAGGAGTTGGTTTTCTCCTTTCAGATACCTGCGCCTTCACCCCAATCCCACTGCCACCCTCTGTTACTCTCCCTTCCTTTGAGGTGCACTCCGTGCGCATCTACTCCCCTTCCAACCTCCAACTGGCTGTCATCTACCACCCCCCAGGGCCAGCCACCATTCTTTGACCACTTCACCACCTGGCTACTTCATTTCCTTTCCGCGGACATCCCTACTATCATCATGGGTGACTTCAACATCCCCACTGACACTTCCCTCTCAGCTGCCACTAAACTTCTATCTCACTTCCTCCTTCGGCCTCACTCAATGGTCTTCTACAGCCACTCACAAAGATGGCCACACACTGGACCTCATCTTCACCCGCCTCTGCTCCTTATCTAACCTCTCTAACTCACCTCTTCCTCTCTCTGACCACAACCTTCTCACATTCTCTTCCCTCTCCACTCCATGTCTACAATCTCCACCCCACAAACTTTTACACCTTCGCAGAAATCTTAAACACCTTGACCTACACTCATTCTCTGAATCCCTCCTCCCTCTGATGGATATAAGCTCCTTACACAATGCGGATGACGCTGCCGCTCTATATAACACCACAATAGCTGCAGCTTTGGAATCTGCTGCCCCACTTACACATACCAAAGCTCGCAAAATCAACAGAAAGCCCTGGCACACCAGCCTGACCAAAGAACTGAGGCGAGCTTCCAGGGCTGCTGGGCACAGATGGAAAAGATCCCACTCCAACGAGCACTTCATCGCATTCAAACAGTCCCTTACTACTTTCAAGACCACACTCGCCACAGCTGAACAAACCTACTTCTCATCTCTCATATCCTCCCTGTCTCACAACCCTAAACAGTTATTCAACACTTTCAATTCTCTCCTCCATCCCCCAGCACCTCCTCCCTCATTTCAGCTGAAGACTTTGCCTCATTTTTCAAGCAGAAGATTGATAACATCAGAGACCGTTTTGGTCAACAACCCCCAGAGCCCTTACTCCCGACTTCCCAGCCCTCCACCTCCAAAACCAACTTCTCCACCATTACAGAAGATCGACTCTCCACTCTACTCTCAAGATCGCATCTCACCACCTGTGCACTTGACCCGATCCCATCCCACTTCATCCGAAACCTCACCACAGTCTTCATCCCAACCCTAACCCATCTCTTCAACCTATCACTAACAACTGGTGCTTTCCCCTCAAGCTTTAAACATGCCTCCATCACACCTATCCTCAAAAATCCCTCTCTTGACCCATCCTCTGTATCTAGCTATCGCCCTATATCACTTCTCCCCTATGCCTCCAAACTACTGGAACAACACGTTTACCTTGAACTGTCCTCCCATCTCTCTTCTTGCTCCCTCTTCGACCGCTTACAATCTGGCTTCCAGTCACACCACTCCACTGAAACTGCCCTTACTAAGGTCACCAATGACCTCTTAACCGCCAAGAGCAAGCAACACTACTCTGTCCTCCTCCTCCTGGACCTGTCGGCTGCCTTTGACACAGTGGACCATTCCCTATTACTATAGACCCTCTCATCCCTTGGCATCACAGACCCTATCCTGGATCTCATCATACCTAACAGACCGGACATTCAGCGTCTCCCACTCACACACCACCTCCTCATCTCGCCCTCTATCTGTCGGAGTCCCACAAGGTTCAGTCCTAGGGCTCCTGCTCTTCTCCATTTACACCTTTGGCCTGGGACAGCTCATAGAATCTCATGGCTTTCAGTATCACCTCTATGCTGATGACACACAGATCTACATCTCTGGACCAGATATCACCTCCCTACTAACCAGAATCCCTCAATGTCTGTCCACTATTTCATCCTTCTCCTCCACTAGATTTCTGAAACTTAACATGGACAAAACAGAATTCATCATCTTTCCCCCATCTCACGTGACCCCCCCAACGAACCTATCCATTGCAATAAATGGCTGCCCACTCTCCCCAGTCCCACAAGCCCGCTGTCTCGGGGTAATCCTTGACGCTGATCTCTCCTTCAAACCACATATCCAAGCCCTTTCCACTTCCTGCCGACTTCAACTCAAAAATATTTCACAAATCCGTTCATTCCTCAACCAAGAATCTGCAAAAACCCTAGTCCATGCCCTCATCATCTCCCGCCTCGACAACTGCAACCTCCTGCTCTGTGGCCTCCCCTCGAACACTCTCGCACCCCTCCAATCTATTCTAAACTCTGCTGCCCGACTAATCCACCTGTCCCCCCACTATTCCCCAGCCTCTCCCCTCTGTCAATCCCTTCACTGGCTCCCCATTGCCCAGAGACTCCAGTACAAAAGCCTAACCATGACATACAAAGCCATCCACAACCTGTCTCCTCCATACATCTGTGACCTCGTCTCCCGGTACTTACTGTACCTACACGCAACCTCCGATCCTCAAAAGATCTCCTTCTCTACTCCCCTCTTATCTCCTCTTCCCACAATTGTATACAAGATTTCTCTCGTGTATCACCCCTACTCTGGAACCCTCTACCCCAACATATCAGACTCTCACCTACCATCGAAACCTTCAAAAAGAACCTGAAGACCCACCTCTTCCGACAAGCCTACAACCTGCAGTAACCACCGATCGACCAAACCGCTGCATGACAAGCTCTACACTCGCCTACTGTATTCTCACCCATCCCTTGTAGATTGTGAGCCTTCGCGGGCAGGGTCCTCTCTCCTCCTGTACCAGTTATGACTTGTATTGTTTAAGATTATTGTACTTGTTTTTATTATGTATACCCCTCCTCACATGTAAAGCGCCATGGAATAAATGGCACTATAACAATAAATAATAATAATAATAATAGATACATGATAGACAGATGATAGATAATAGATAGATAATAGATAGATAGATAATAGATAGATGATAGACAGATATTGATAGATAGATGATAGATAGATAATAGATATAGATAATAGATAGATAATAGATGATAGATAGATAATAAATATATAATAGATAGATGATAGATTGATAGATAATAGATAGATAATAGATAGATAGATAATAGATCAATCAGTTTTCGTTGGCTGTAAGCCATAATCATCAACATTAACAGAAATAAACACTTGAAATAGATCCCCCACTGTCGTTAATGTGATGTTTCAGTTCCAAACACAATACTGAACCTTCTTTAAGCTTTTTTCGCTTCAATGGTTCCTGAAGCGCCACCTTTTTTTCCTTACGTTATACATTTTGAACATTTGGGTAATTATTCTGGGTTTTGCACCTACAATTTCTTCACCATGCTGCCTTAATTCTATTCTGTCATTCTGCAATGAAGTGATTGTATAAACGATTACATGGTGTAATTTTGGATACTTATATTCAGGGTGGAAAGAACAAAATCTCCATGGAACTAGTATAATGAAGCAGTCGATCTCTAATATGATTGAACCTGCAAAATTCATTCAGTGTCATTTCCTTTTCACAATGAGGAAATTAGGTCAAAAAATGAATCCAAAGCTCATTAAAGAACCAACAGACGATTCCACTGTGTCAGCCACATTCTGCGCTTCTCCAGAAAGGCCGTACTGGGGGCCCACGGCACGTAAAGGGAGGCCGCCATGACGGGGTTACGTGGGACCTGGGGAGCTGGAGCAGTTAGAAGGGATACGGTGGTAAGGGGTTAACTGGGAACTTGAGGGGTGGCTTTAGGGGCATTTTTTGAAAATAAGGGGTGGAACTAGGGGACTGTGGGGAGGGGGCACATAAAAAGGGGCACGCTCCTCACGCAGGCATCCATTTTAGGTGCCTGCGTGACAAGTGAGGAATCTCTGTCACACTTACCAGAATGGACGTTGAAGCGATCCTCCAGCGTCTCCGGACGGCAGCCAGCTCCCAGGGGACAGATTGGCTGAATGCATCCGTTAACAGCCTTCTCCAGGGGACATCGGGAGCACCATCGCAGGCACCGCAGGACGGGCGCCGGCCGCGGAGGACTAGGCCTCCGGCGCGCCTAAGCCCGGACATCATCCCCAGGGCCCGGCGCCGAAATAGGAGCCCCTCTGCGGACCCTCCGGTAAGCAGCGCTGTTCCCTCCACCTCACAGCGCGGCGCCGGGAGGAATCCTCCAGTGCGGCGGGGCCTACAACGGGGGGTGGATCCTTCCTCCCCTCCTTCAGTGTCCGGGCGACGTGGGGCGGCAGGAGCAGGAGCCGGTACGGCGGCCGCCAGCATGCCCGCTGGCGCCGCTCAGCGTGGGAGGCAGCGACAGCCGAGGAGACGGGGGTCAGGTGCGGTGGCCCCTCAGCGCCGAGGATTATGCGGGCGGCAGTCGGCTGGCCCTGGCATCAGCGTGCGGCCTTCTGCAGTGCACAGCTCTGGAGTCTTCAACGCAGCAGCGCCCTCTGCTGGTGGTGGCCTGGATATTGCAAGTTCTGCGCCCTCTGCTGGTGTTGGCCGGGATTTTCCTGCAGCTGCGCCCTCTGCTGGTGATGGCCGGGATTTTCCTGGATCTGCGCCCTCTGCTGGTGATGGCCGGAACTTTCCTGGATCTGCGTCCTCTGCTGGTGGTGGCGGAAATTTTCCGGATTCCGGCAGGCGACATTCCGTCTCTTCGGTACGCAGTGCCGGGGACGTATCCGTGGCAAGGAGCCGCACATCTTCCATCGGGCGGCAGGATGCTGGCTCGGCCTTTTCCCTTTCCGCAGCACCAGGGCAGTCGACGGCATCACCGAGTCGCCAGGACACGGATACGGCCGCCAGGAGTTCGGCGGGCAACATCGCGGATCAAGCCGGTCGGGATGCAGGACACCTTCGGCTGGGAGCTGGATCTTCGGCTGCTGGGCTCACAGCACCCAGGCAGCTAGGTGAGAACATTTTCCCTATCTTTAATTTGCCAGGCATAGTTTCCCCTGAAGCTAGGAATAGTGACATTACTTCGGGAGTTGCTAGCGGGGGTATGGGTTTAATCCTTAGAGGTTTAGGGGAGCTAGCGGGCTTGTGGGGGTCCGGTCTTAGCAGGGGGTCTTTGCCGTCAGCTGCTTGGTTGGGAAATACGGGGTCGTTTGAGGGGTCTAGACAGTTGTCTGAAGTTACGGGTACATCCAGCAGTGCGGGTCCTGCGGCAGACACGGGGAGCTCATCAAGGGAGAAGGACGGAACAGCACCAGGGCCTGGGTCAGGAATTGATGCACCAGGTGAGGGAGCTTTGCAGGATAAGGAAAAGGAGGATGTACCGCAACTAGACGATGCGGCTAGGGGGGAGATCTATGTCTGCTTCGAGGGCCCGTTAGGGGCACATTTAAAACAAGAGGTTAGGGAAAAAATCTGGAAAGGGGAATACATAGAAATATTTTCTCTTTTACCCCTAGAGAGATTTAATTTGGATAGACCTAGAAGGGAGGACTCTAAAAAAGAAGATGAGGAGAAACGGAGATATAGGCTGATTCCCAGATCATTTTCAAATTGGCTGCAAGCTTTCGCTATTATGGCTAGCGTAATCGGGGAGAAGGCCCCGGAAAATTGCTCGGCATTATTTTGTTACTTAGATGCCATAGGGGAGGCTTACAGGACCTATGGGGGACAGGGTTGGTTACGCTATGACGAACAGTTTCGTCAGCGTAAGGCTTTTAGGCCAAGTATCAGGTGGGATCACAAGGACATAGCGTTGTGGATGAGAGTTATGGTCCCGTCCCGTTTAGGTCAGACTAGCCAGCCTTTTCACGGGGGCGCCGGGAGTTCAGGGCAGTCAGGACACTCGGCGGCTTTGCAGAAGGGACTGTGTTTCGCCTTCAATGATGGCATATGCAGATTCGGGAGCAAGTGTAAATATAGGCACGAGTGTTCAACCTGCGGGGGGGTGCATAGCGCTTCAAAATGTTTCAGGGGTAACAGGCAAAAAGTTGGAGATTCAGCTGACAAAAGGGGTGACTCCGGTGCAGTGGGTCGTGATGGAGGCCTTTCTAAGTAGATACCCTGATAGGTCAGCTGCAGTTTTATTGCGCGACGGTTTTAAGGAGGGTTTCAAAATCCCTTATGTTGAGCAGGATGTTAGTTTAAAAAGAAAAAATTTGAAATCGGCGTTACAATTCCCGGAGGTCGTGTCGGAGAAGTTGAATAAGGAAGTTGCTCTGGGAAGAATGGCAGGCCCGTTTGTCGCCCCTCCGATTGCAAATCTGAGGGTGTCACCTCTTGGCGTGGTCCCTAAGAAAGAACCTAATAAATTTAGGTTAATCCATCACCTGTCATTTCCGAAGGGATCTTCGGTTAATGATGGTATTGATCCCGAGTTGAGTTCGGTGTCGTACTTATCATTTGATTCAGCGATGGAGTGGGTTAGAGCATGTGGAAAGGGGGCTAAGCTGGCTAAGACCGACATCGAAGCGGCCTTTCGTTTGTTGCCAGTTCATCCTGACAGTTTGCATTTATTGGGTTGTTTTTGGGATGGCGGCTTCTTTGTTGATCGTTGTCTTCCCATGGGTTGCTCGATTTCATGTGCTTACTTTGAGGCCTTCAGCACGTTCCTAGAATGGGTGGTGAAAGATGTGTCTGGGATACGCTCATGTTCGCACTATCTGGATGACTTTCTGTTTATAGGGCCAGCGGAATCAGCAGATTGTTCGATTTTGTTGCATACAATGGAGAGTGTGACAAAAAACTTCGGGGTGCCTTTGGCGGAGGATAAAACAGTTGGTCCGGTGACAGTGTTGAGCTTCCTAGGCATTGAAATCGACACGGTAGCAATGGAATGTAGGCTACCTGCAGACAAGGTTACCGCGTTGCGCCAAGATGTGGTTAATACGATTGGTTTGAAGAAGATAAATTTGCGCAGTTTGCAATCGTTGTTAGGGAAACTGAAGTTTGCATGTAGGATCATGCCGATGGGTCGAGCGTTCTGCCGCCGCCTATCCTTGGCAACAGTAGGGGTAAAGTCCCCTTTGCATTTCATCAGGATAAAGAAAGAGTTTCGGGACGATTTGAAGATGTGGGCGGATTTTCTGGACGAGTACAATGGCAGATCTCTGTGGATTCAGACGGTGGCAGATGCTACCTCCTTGGGCATTTTGGTGCATGTCGTTGAAATGAGTGGCTTTGGTCTTTTCTTTCATGGTAGCTGGTCAGCAGCGGCTTGGCCGGAAGAATGGAAGGAGGAGGGGTTAACAAACAACCGGCTACTGTTGCATTTGTTCCCCAGGGTAGTTGCGTTGGCCCTGTGGGGTGACAAATTGAGGAATTTGAAGATTTCTTTTCATTGTGAGCATGTTGGAACGGTGACGGCGGTAAACTCGTTGTCAGCGGCTACGCCTGCAGTAGTGAAGGTCTTGCAGCACTTGGTTTTCCTGGGTCTTAAGTTTAACTTATGGATTGTATCTGAAGTTAGCTTGTCAGCGCCTGATCCAATAGTTGTTGCTCTTTCTCAATTTCAGTGGCAGCTTTTCCGGGATTTGGCACCACAGGCGGAGAGCGCGGGCCGGGATTGTCCAGTGGAGTTGTGGAACCTGCCGCGAGGGCCGTAACAGAGTTATTTACCAAATCGCTCGCGGATTCATCTTGGTCTCATTATAATCAGGCTTGGAGCTTGTGGGAATCCTGGATGTCAAGTATGGACCAGGATATGGAGGAGGAGTATGGTTTGTTGTTGTTCTTAGGTCATCATTGGGAGGCAGGTTGGTCTGTGACACGTTTGAATAAGTTTCTGGCGGGGCTAGCCTTCAACCTTAAATGGAGGGGGGGTAAGGATATAACGAAATCCTTCTTGGTTCGGCAAGTTGTTCGGGGTTGGAAGAAAGGCTGGAAGGTTTCGGACGGTCGCCGACCCGTATCTTATGAGGTGCTCTCAGCCATTGAGCGGAAGTTGCAAGAGGTGTGTTTTTCCGAATGGGAAGTGGTTCTGTTCCGTGCAGCCTTTTCTTTGGCCTTCTTTGGGGCATTTCGGTTAGGTGAGTTGGTTAGCCCGTCCGTTAGTAAAAAAGGTATTTTGTTAAGAGAAAACGTGGATGTCGAAGGGAATAAGGTGGTAGTGTTTATTAAGGCTTCCAAAACGGACGTGTATGGGAAAGGGTGCAAAGTGGTGTTGTTCAATGTTGAAGGATCCCCGGTGTGCCCGGTGGCATCCGTGAAGAAGTACATGGCAAAGGGCGGGGTGTTAGACGAGCCATTCTTGGTGCACGAAAATGGGTCTTTCTTGTCCCGTTTTCAGTTTATTTCTGTTTTTAGGAAATGTTTGGCGGCAGCGGGCTTACCTGCAACACAATATAGTGGTCACTCCTTGCCGCTAGGTGGGGCCTTGGTGAGGATGTGGTTCGGAGAATTGGGAGGTGGGAATCTTCAAGATTCCAGTCGTATGTTCGCCCAAACCTATTGTGAGTTAGAAGCTGTGTTAAGTTAATTGTTTGTTGCCTTTCTTTCTGTGTTGCAGGGCCTGATCCGATGCTCGTCTGGATCATGGGGCATTCGTATGTTGTATGGGCTGCGTTGCGTGCTGCGGTTCGTCCGGACGGTCGTCAGTTGGGTCTTTCTCGAGAGACAGTGACTTTACGATGGATCGGTAAAAGGGGGATGGTGTGGAAGGAATGGTTACCTGAATTTCATCGTTTTGTTAGACTGGATAGAGTGCCGGAGATCGTGGTGATACATTTAGGGGGGAATGATTTGGCTAAACGGTCTTGTAGGGAGCTGATTAAGGATATCAAATTCGATATCCTGAGGTTCTGGGTTATGTTTCCAAAAGTGTTGTTGGTGTGGTCCGACATCATTCCCCGTAAAAGATGGAGAGGTGCTAGATCACACGAGGGGGTGAACAGGGCCCGGATTAAAATAAACAGGGCCATATCTCGGTTTATGGTGAGGAATGGCGCGTTGGCCGTGAGACATGTGGACTTGGAATCGGGTCAAGGAGCTTACTGGAGAGCTGATGGCGTGCACCTGAACGCGGTGGGTAATGATATGTGGTGTTTGGCTATCCGTAGTGGCATTGAATTAAGTTTGAAGGTGTGGAGGGACATGAATGGCTAAGGTGTCAGGCCATTCGTGTTCGTGGCGGGGGTGGAGGTCCTCGAAGTCGGTGGAAATGGTAAATCGTGGTTCAATGGGGTGGGGATCTTGAGAGGTCCTGGACACCCCATGAGAGAATTTAACAAGGCACGGTACGGTTATTCCGCGTGAGGTGGATTTATGGACCCCTGGCATGGGGGTGGGTTCGGTGGACCAGGATTGGTTGTTATCTATCCCTGAGCTGGTGCTTTACGGCTGGGGGTAAGACTCATCCTGGGCTGAACATTGTGGAGTTTTTGGGATACTGAGTTTTTTATAACTTTGGGGCTTCGAGGACCGCCCCTCCTATTCTGGGTTGTCATAAAAGTTCTGTTATCTTTTATTTAATAAAATGGCTGCTGTGGCCAATTAAATCCAACATATGTCTCCGTCTGCTGTTTTGAGTACGTTAGAAGTTTATTCTTTAGATTGTTAAGAGATCTGTTTAAGGGGGTTGGGGTAATTTTTTCCAGGTCACGGAACTCACGTATACCCTATGTCAAGAAAGGCCGTACTGGGGGCCCACGGCACGTAAAGGGAGGCCGCCATGACGGGGTTACGTGGGACCTGGGGAGCTGGAGCAGTTAGAAGGGATACGGTGGTAAGGGGTTAACTGGGAACTTGAGGGGTGGCTTTAGGGGCATTTTTTGAAAATAAGGGGTGGAACTAGGGGACTGTGGGGAGGGGGCACATAAAAAGGGGCACGCTCCTCACGCAGGCATCCATTTTAGGTGCCTGCGTGACAAGTGAGGAATCTCCCGCCCCCCCTCCCTTTTTTGGTTAGGGTAATGGGGGGGGGTGAAGTCGGCATATGTGGGCTTTTGGAGTATTGTTTTAAGAGGCGTCTAAATGTATTTATTTTGTTATGTGAATGCTGTCAGGGTATTGTCACGGCAGTTGGCGGGGGTGGAGGTCCTCGAAGTCGGTGGAAATGGTAAATCGTGGTTCAATGGGGTGGGGATCTTGAGAGGTCCTGGACACCCCATGAGAGAATTTAACAAGGCACGGTACGGTTATTCCGCGTGAGGTGGATTTATGGACCCCTGGCATGGGGGTGGGTTCGGTGGACCAGGATTGGTTGTTATCTATCCCTGAGCTGGTGCTTTACGGCTGGGGGTAAGACTCATCCTGGGCTGAACATTGTGGAGTTTTTGGGATACTGAGTTTTTTATAACTTTGGGGCTTCGAGGACCGCCCCTCCTATTCTGGGTTGTCATAAAAGTTCTGTTATCTTTTATTTAATAAAATGGCTGCTGTGGCCAATTAAATCCAACATATGTCTCCGTCTGCTGTTTTGAGTACGTTAGAAGTTTATTCTTTAGATTGTTAAGAGATCTGTTTAAGGGGGTTGGGGTAATTTTTTCCAGGTCACGGAACTCACGTATACCCTATGTCATGCACTACTCAAGCAAGGATTCTGCACTAATCTTACAAGTGACACATCATTTCCAAAGACCAGATACCCAGCACCCAAATCAGCATGAGCACAGTGTAAAGTGATTACCCCAGGCATCGTCTGAAGAGAATTGTTATCTATCCACAATTCTTTTAAATTCTGTATTTGTTCCACACCCTCGGGCTGCAAGAGATGAGAAACCCTGGTTATTACATGTTTACACAACACACCACAATAAACACATGAAAAGAACACAAGTCCAGAATTATATCACATATCTATATCCAGTAGTGAGGACACAAAGTACAGAGGAGCTGAGCGGATTCATGCTACAGTGCAATAACAAGACAAATATCATTCTGGTTTTGCTAATAGTTAACTTTTGTACTATACTCTTGTACACAGGGCAGAATTATACATAGGAGCAGTATTATAGTAGTTATATTCTTGTACATAGGAGCAGTATTATAGTAGTTATATTCTTGTACATAGGAGCAGTATTATAGTAGTTATATTCTTGCATATAGGGGCAGTATTATAGTAGTTATATTCTTGTACATAGGGGCAGTATTATAGTAGTTATATTCTTGTACATAGGAGCAGTATTATAGTAGTTATATTCTTGTACATAGGGCCAGTATTATAGTAGTTATATTCTTGTACATAGGGGCAGTATTATAGTAGTTATATTCTTGTACATAGGGGCAGTATTATAGTAGTTATATTCTTGTACATAGGAGCAGTATTATAGTAGTTATATTCTTGTACATAGGAGCAGTATTATAGTAGTTATATTCTTGCATATAGGGGCAGTATTATAGTAGTTATATTCTTGTACATAGGGGCAGTATTATAGTAGTTATATTCTTGTACATAGGAGCAGTATTATAGTAGTTATATTCTTGTACATAGGGCCAGTATTATAGTAGTTATATTCTTGTACATAGGGGCAGTATTATAGTAGTTATATTCTTGTACATAGGGGCAGTATTATAGTAGTTATATTCTTGTACATAGGAGCAGTATTATAGTAGTTATATTCTTGTACATAGGAGCAGTATTATAGTAGTTATATTCTTGTACATAGGAGCAGTATTATAGTAGCTATATTCTTGTACATAGGAGGCAGTATTATAGTAGTTATATTCTTGTAAATAGGAGCAGTATTATAGTAGTTATATTCTTGTAAATAGGAGCAGTATTATAGTAGTTATATTCTTGTACATAGGGGCAGTATTATAGTAGTTATATTCTTGTACATAGGGGCAGTATTATACTAGTTATATTCTTGTACATAGGAGCAGTATTATAGTAGTTATATTCTTGTACATAGGAGCAGTATTATAGTAGTTCTATTCTTGTACATAGGAGCAGTATTATAGTAGTTCTATTCTTGTAAATAGGAGCAGTATTATAGTAGTTATATTCTTGTAAATAGGAGCAGTATTATAGTAGTTATATTCTTGTACATAGGAGCAGTATTATAGTAGTTATATTCTTGTACATAGGAGCAGTATTATAGAAGTTATATTCTTGTACATAGGAGCAGTATTATAGTAGTTATATTCATGTACATAGGGGCAGTATTATAGTAGTTATATTCTTGTACATAGGAGCAGTATTATAGTAGTTCTATTCTTGTAAATAGGAGCAGTATTATAGTAGTTATATTCTTGTACATAGGAGCAGTATTATAGTAGTTATATTCTTGTACATAGGAGCAGTATTATAGAAGTTATATTTTTGTTCATAGGAGCAGTATTATAGTAGTTATATTCATGTACATAGGGGCAGTATTATAGTAGTTATATTCTTGTACATATGGGCAGTATTATAGTAGTTATATTCTTGTACATAGGGGCAGTATTATAGTAGTTATATTCTTGTACATAGGAGGAGCATCATTATAGTAGTTATATTCTTGTACATAGAGGCAGTATTATAGTAGTTATATTCTTGTACATAGGAGCAGTATTATAGTAGTTATGTTCTTGTACATAGGGGGCAGTATTATAGTAGTTATATTCTTGTACATAGGAGGAGCATCATTATAGTAGTTATATTCTTGTACATAGAGGCAGTATTATAGTAGTTATATTCTTGTACATAGGAGCAGTATTATAGTAGTTATGTTCTTGTACATAGGGGGCAGTATTATAGTAGTTATATTCTTGTACATAGGAGGAGCATCATTATAGTAGTTATATTCTTGTACATAGGGGCAGTATTATAGTAGTTATATTCTTGTACATAGGAGGACCATCATTATAGTAGTTATATTCTTGTACACAGGGGCAGTATTATAGTAGTTATATTCTTGTACATAGGGGCAGTATTATAGTAGTTATATTCCTGTACATAGGGGCAGTATTATAGTAGTTATATTCTTGTACATAGGAGGAGCATCATTATAGTAGTTATATTCTTGCACATAGGAGCAGTATCATAGTAGTTATATTCTTGTACATGGGGCAGTATTATAGTAGCTATATTCTTGTACATAGGGGCAGTATTACAGTAGTTATATTCTTGTACATAGGAGCAGTATTATAGTAGTTATATTCTTGTACATAGGGGAAGTATTATAGTAGTTATATTCCTGTACATAGGGGCAGTGTTATAGTAGTTATATTCTTGTACATAGGGGCAGTATTACAGTAGTTATATTCTTGTACATAGGAGCAGTATTATAGTAGTTATATTCTTGTACATAGGGGAAGTATTATAGTAGTTATATTCCTGTACATAGGAGCAGTATTATAGTAGTTATATTCTTGTACATAGGGCCAGTATTATAGTAGTTATATTCTTGTACATAGGGGCAGTATTACAGTAGTTATATTCTTGTACATAGGAGCAGTATTATAGTAGTTATATTCTTGTACATAGGAGCAGTATTATAGTAGTTATATTCTTGTACATAGGGGAAGTATTATAGTAGTTATATTCTTGTACATAGGAGCAGTATTATAGTAGTTATATTCTTGTACATAGGGGCAGTATTATAGTAGTTATATTCTTGTACATAGGGGCAGTATTACAGTAGTTATATTCTTGTACATAGGAGCAGTATTATAGTAGTTATATTCTTGTACATAGGGGCAGTATTATAGTAGTTATATTCTTGTACATAGGAGCAGTATTATAGTAGTTATATTCTTGTACATAGGGCCAGTATTATAGTAGTTATATTCTTGTACATAGGGGCAGTATTATAGTAGTTATATTCTTGTAAATAGGAGCAGTATTATAGTAGCTATATTCTTGTACATAGGAGGCAGTATTATAGTAGTTATATTCTTGTAAATAGGAGCAGTATTATAGTAGTCATATTCTTGTAAATAGGAGCAGTATTATAGTAGTTATATTCTTGTACATAGGGGCAGTATTATAGTAGTTATATTCTTGTACATAGGGGCAGTATTATAGTAGTTATATTCTTGTACATAGGAGCAGTATTATAGTAGTTATATTCTTGTACATAGGAGCAGTATTATAGTAGTTAAATTCTTGTACATAGGAGCAGTATTATAGTAGTTCTATTCTTGTAAATAGGAGCAGTATTATAGTAGTTATATTCTTGTAAATAGGAGCAGTATTATAGTAGTTATATTCTTGTACATAGGAGCAGTATTATAGTAGTTATATTCTTGTACATAGGAGCAGTATTATAGAAGTTATATTCTTGTACATAGGAGCAGTATTATAGTAGTTATATTCATGTACATAGGGGCAGTATTATAGTAGTTATATTCTTGTACATAGGAGCAGTATTATAGTAGTTCTATTCTTGTAAATAGGAGCAGTATTATAGTAGTTATATTCTTGTACACAGGAGCAGTATTATAGTAGTTATATTCTTGTACATAGGAGCAGTATTATAGAAGTTATATTTTTGTTCATAGGAGCAGTATTATAGTAGTTATATTCATGTACATAGGGGCAGTATTATAGTAGTTATGTTCTTGTACATAGGGGAAGTATTATAGTAGTTATATTCTTGTACATATGGGCAGTATTATAGTAGTTATATTCTTGTACATAGGGGCAGTATTATAGTAGTTATATTCTTGTACATGGGAGGAGCATCATTATAGTAGTTATATTCTTGTACATAGGGGCAGTATTATAGTAGTTATATTCTTGTACATAGGAGCAGTATTATAGTAGTTATGTTCTTGTACATAGGGGGCAGTATTATAGTAGTTATATTCTTGTACATAGGAGGAGCATCATTATAGTAGTTATATTCTTGTACATAGGGGCAGTATTATAGTAGTTATATTCCTGTACATAGGAGGAGCATCATTATAGTAGTTATATTCTTGTACACAGGGGCAGTATTATAGTAGTTATATTCTTGTACATAGGAGCAGTATTATAGTAGTTATATTCCTGTACATAGGGGCAGTATTATAGTAGTTATATTCTTGTACATAGGAGGAGCATCATTATAGTAGTTATATTCTTGTACATAGGAGCAGTATTATAGTAGTTATATTCTTGCACATAGGAGCAGTATCATAGTAGTTATATTCTTGTACATGGGGCAGTATTATAGTAGCTATATTCTTGTACATAGGGGCAGTATTACAGTAGTTATATTCCTGTACATAGGGGCAGTATTATAGTAGTTATATTCTTGTACATAGGGGCAGTATTACAGTAGTTATATTCTTGTACATAGGAGCAGTATTATAGTAGTTATATTCTTGTACATAGGGGAAGTATTATAGTAGTTATATTCCTGTACATAGGGGCAGTATTATAGTAGTTATATTCTTGTACATAGGAGGAGTATCATTATAGTAGTTATATTCTTGTACATAGGGGCAGTATTATAGTAGTTATATTCCTGTACATAGGGGGCAGTATTATAGTAGTTATATTCTTGTACATAGGAGGAGCATCATTATAGTAGTTATATTCTTGTACATAGGGGCAGTATTATAGTAGTTATATTCTTGTACATAGGAGGAGCATCATTATAGTAGTTATATTCTTGTACACAGGGGCAGTATTATAGTAGTTATATTCTTGTACATAGGAGCAGTATTATAGTAGCTATATTCTTGTACATAGGGGCAGTATTACAGTAGTTATATTCTTGTACATAGGAGCAGTATTATAGTAGTTATATTCTTGTACATAGGGGAAGTATTATAGTAGTTATATTCCTGTACATAGGGGCAGTATTATAGTAGTTATATTCTTGTACATAGGGGCAGTATTACAGTAGTTATATTCTTGTACATAGGAGCAGTATTATAGTAGTTATATTCTTGTAGATAGGGGAAGTATTATAGTAGTTATATTCCTGTACATAGGGGCAGTATTATAGTAGTTATATTCTTGTACATAGGAGGAGTATCATTATAGTAGTTATATTCTTGTACATAGGGGCAGTATTATAGTAGTTATATTCTTGCACATAGGAGCAGTAATAATAATAATAATAATAATTTTATTTATATAGCGCCAACATATTCCGCAGCGCTTTACAAATTATAGAGGGGACTTGTACAGACAATAGACATTACAGCATAACAGAAATACAGTTCAAAACAGATACCAGGAGGAGTGAGGGCCCTGCTCGCAAGCTTACAAACTATGGGGAAAAGGGGAGACACGAGAGGTGGATGGTAACAATTGCTTTAGTTATTCGGACCAGCTATAGTGTAAGGCTCAGGTGTTCATGTAAAGCTGCATGAACCAGTTACCTGCCTAAGTATGTAGCAGTACAGACACAGAGGGCTAATACTGCATAAAGTGTATGAGAACATGATGCGAGGAACCTTTTTTTTTTTTTTTTATTATAAATAGGCCACACAGGGATCGTTAGGTTAATGCATTGAGGCGGTAGGCCAGTCTGAACAAATGAGTTTTTAGGGCACGCTTAAAACTGTGGGGATTGGGGATTAATCGTATTAACCTAGGTAGTGCATTCCAAAGAATCGGCGCAGCACGTGTAAAGTCTTGGAGACGGGAGTGGGAGGTTCTGATTATTGAGGATGCTAACCTGAGGTCATTAGCGGAGCGGAGGGCACGGGTAGGGTGGTAGACTGATACCAGGGAGGAGATGTAGGGTGGTGCTGAGCCATGGAGTGCTTTCTGGATGAGGGTAGTAGTTTTGTACTGGATTCTGGAGTGGATGGGTAGCCAGTGTAATGACTGGCACAGGGTAGAGGCATCGGTGTAACGGTTGGTGAGGAATATGATCCTGGCTGCAGCATTCAGGACAGATTGGAGCGGGGAGAGTTTTGCAAGAGGGAGACCGATTAGTAGAGAGTTACAATAGTCGAGACGAGAATGAATAAGTGAAACAGTCAGAGTTTTTGCAGAGTCGAAAGTAAGAAAAGGGCGAATTCTAGAAATGTTTTTGAGATGCAGGTAAGAAGAGCGAGCCAGTGATCGGATGTAGGGGGTGAATGAAAGCTCAGAATCAAGGATGACCCCAAGACAGCGGGCATGTTGCTTTGGAATAATGGTGGAACCGCACACGGAGATGGCAATGTCAGGCAAAGGTAGGTTAGTAGAGGGAGAGAACACGAGGAGTTCAGTTTTTGACAGGTTTAGTTTCAGATAGAGGGAGGACATGATGTTAGAGACAGCGGTAAGACAATCACTGGTGTTTTCTAAAAAGGTCGGTGTAATATCAGGAGAAGAAGTGTATAGTTGGGTGTCGTCAGCATAGAGATGGTACTGGAAGCCAAATCTACTGATTGTTTGTCCAATAGGGGCAGTATACAACGAGAAGAGGAGGGGGCCTAGGACTGATCCTTGAGGAACCCCAACAGTAAGGGGAAGGTGAGAGGAGGAGGAACCAGCAAAACATACAGTGAAGGATCGGTCAGAGAGATAGGAGGAGAACCAGGAGAGAACGGTGTCCTTGAGGCCGATGGAGCGGAGCATAGTGAGGAGGAGCTGATGATCCACAGTGTCGAATGCTGCAGAGAGATCCAAGAGAATTAGCATGGAGTAGTGATCATTAGATTTAGCTGTTAGTAGGTCATTAGAGACTTTAATGAGGGCAGTTTCAGTAGAGTGTAAAGAGCGGAAGCCAGATTGTAAGGGGTCGAGAAGAGAGTTATCTGAGAGATAGCGGGTAAGACGGGAGTGGACCAGGCGTTCGAGGAGTTTAGAGATGAAGGGAAGATTAGAGACAGGTCTATAATTAGCGGCACAGTTTTGATCGAGGGATGGTTTTTTAAGTAATGGATGTATGATGGCATGCTTAAATGAGGAGGGAAAAATACCGGAAGTGAGGGAAAGGTTGAATATTTTTGTTAGGTGAGAGGTGATAGCCGGGGAAAGGGACTGGAGGAGATGT